>NW_022630148.1:836912-910952 GCF_010909765.2 Amblyraja radiata | reverse complement strand
TGGGGCCCGGAGCAGCGGGAGAGGGAGGAGGGGGGGAGACATTGTGGTGAGGGGGCAGGCGACGGGAGTGCCGGGGGGGGGGGGGGGGGGGGGGTTAAGGCCTAGTGGTGTGAAGTTGCGGGGAGGTTTACAATGTTTCTTATTTAATGTCCCTTGTCTAGTCTGAAATAAAGTTCATTATTGGATCAGAAGAAATATAATTGTGTGTGTTATATGATTATATACATTTATATAATTTTCATGTATGTGTGTTTATAAACATTTATTCTTTAACAAGAATTAACAGAATTATGAACTAACAGAATTATGAATCTAACCCTATATCACGCACAAAAAGTTCCGCAATGTCAATCACCCTGCGAGTCGGGTAGGTTCCGGTTACTACAAAATCAACTCAAACACTGCTTGTGAACCATTTAAAAGAAATTATTTAAAAAACATTAAAAAGACAATTACCAGAATCAAATGTTATTGTTGACAAGAAGTATGAACTGACAGATTTATGAATCTAACCCACACAAATGTTGCCCCACAACATTGATTACACTGCGAGTCGGGTCGGGTCAGGTAGGCTCAGGTTACTAAAATGGGCGTGGAAAAATGCCCAGGATCCCCTCCATAGCGTACTACACGTCAGTCCATTGCATTTCGCAGGAGTAGCCTATCTTGCTCCGCTATAGGATCTTTGCCGGAAATGACGTGCCACCGCGGCCCAGCTCCGCTATAAGATCTTTGGCCCAAGATGGAGCCGACCCGCACTGGACGGTGAGAGAGGGAGTGAGAAAGGGAGAGAGGGAGTGAGAAAGGGAGAGATGGAGGGAGAGAGGGAGAGAGAAGGGGATAGAGAGAGAGAGAGGGGGGTAGAGAGAGAGAGATAGGGGGGGGGGGGAGAGGAGAAAGGGGATGGGGAGAGAGAAACGGAGAGAGTGAGCGAGGGGAGAACGAGTGAATGATAGGGGGGAGAGAAGAAGAGGGTGAGGAAAGAGGGAGAGAGACAGAGAGATTGAGTAGAGAGAGAGGGATAGAGAGGGGGAGAAAGAGAGATTGGTAGAGAGATGGAGGTGGGGGAGAGAGAGCGGGGGGGAGAGAGAGAGGGATGGAGAGAGAGAATGGGATAGAGAGAGAGAGAGAGAGATAGGGTGGAGAGAGAGATGGAGGGGAGAGAGGGGGAGAGAGAGAGAGAGGAAGGGAGAGATGAGTAGAGAGGGGCAGAAAGAGAGACAGAGAGAGATTGAGTAGAGAGAGAGAGTTGGAGGGGGAGGGAGAGAGAGAAAGATGGAGAGAGAGATGGAGGTGGTGGGAGAGAGAGAGGGAGAGATGGAGAGAAAGAGGGAGTGAGAGAGAGAGGGAGAGAGAGAGAGGGATGGAGAGGGGGAGAGAGAGAGATGGGGAGAGAGAGGGAGGGAGAGAGAGAGAGAATGGGATGGAGAGAGAGGGTGGAGAGGGAGGGAGAGAGAGAGATTTAAAAATGTTAATATTTTCTTAAGAAATAGATAGATGTTTAGATCTAGTAATTGAATTTTGTATTTAGCCACAATTGGGTAACTAACTAATTATATGCTTTAATTTCAGGTCATCCAAGTAAGATTGTTTAATATTGACTTCCGGTGGCGCTATGGAGTAAGAGAGACTCGCGCCAACTAGCTCCGTGAAAAAAACGAAAAAACGGGGGGAAAAGACAGATCCTACCTGCAGAAACCGGGACCGATTGTTTTGTACTAAGCCCGTGACGTCATCAGGCGCGCGACACCGGCAGTATGTCGACTCAACATACTCCCCCCACACAAGGCAAAAAACGGCAAGTCTAAAGAGGTAGGCCCAACTGGAGCCTCGGCCTCAGGTTTAACAGCATCCCGAGAAGACATCTCAAAGAAGAAGAAGAAGACTGAGATGGAAGAATTAAAAGAAGAATTAAAAACATTCCTTAAGGAGGAACTTAAAAATCTTAGACAGAACTTTCAAGAGGTTAAAAAGGAGCTAGCATCTTTAAAAAAAGAAATGAAAGAACAAATTAAAGAAGAGGTCACAGAGATTGTACACGAAGTCCTTGAGGACTGGAAATTAGAAATGGAAAGAAATATGACTCAAAACGCTGAAGTAAATGGAAAACTGAATAAGATGGAATCCAGATTTGATTCTAAACTTGAACCTATTCTCCTGACATTAGACCAACACTACAAGATTGTAAAAGAACTTGAGGAACTTGCTGAGACAAGCACCGCAACTACAAAACAACTCATCACTGAGAACCAACGCCTATCAAAGTTATTGTATCAAATAACTGAAAAATGTACAGACTTGGAGGGACGACAGAGGCGTCAGAACTTAAGAATCGTGGGCATCCAGGAAGGCAGAGAGGGGACTCGTGACCCCCGTGAATTTGCTGCAGAAGTACTGAAAACAATTTTGAACCTGGATCAGGCGCCATTACTTGCCCGAGCGCACAGAGTGGGTCGCCCAAAGGTGGGCGACCGACCAAGAATAATGATAGTAAAGGTCCAATATGACCATGTATTGGATGACATGATGAGGAAAATTTGCAAAAGCAGAAATCTTGTATATGAAGGAGACAAGATTAGCGTATTCAGAGATTACCCCGTGGAAGTTGCTAAGAAAAGAGCGTTGTTCACAGAAACAAGAAGAATACTGAAGAACATAAAGAATCTGAGATATGGACTGTTATACCCCGCAACACTGAGAGTCAGTTACGAGAAGAAGGAATACTTCTTCATCAAGCACACGGAAGCATTTGAATTTGCCAAGAAAGTCGAAGACAAGATCAAAGATTGAAAAATATTCAACTCTTAACACCTACTCGGACACTGCTATCTCGCAGAGAAGATATGGAACTCTAAACTTTAAACTATTATATTTAAGAGTTGCCTAAAATTCGCAATAAGAATTGGGTATATTTCCTGCAACGGATATATAATACTAACATTCTAGTACTAACCTCTAACCTCTAACAACTATTAATAATCAAGAATATTAACTAACACTAACTAATGATAACAAGATTATTTAGATTATTTAAGAATTAATTAAAAGTATGAAATATAAGTAAAGTATGATTCAGGTATTTTATAATGAGAAATGTTTGATGGCCCTCTCTCTGATGTTTTCGTTTTTGATTATTCTTTGATAAATGTTTATATTATACAAAACCAATATTTCAATTTGAGACTACTAATTATACCATTAATGGAATATAATCAATATTTCTTTCCCCCCCACAAATTGTATGCATCGAATTGGAAACTTTCCTTTCAAGGAAAGCACGGAGCTAGTATTTTTATAAACCAAAAGCTACGGAAGTCCATAGATGCTTAGCCACATTAGGGTGGCTATCACTAACTGCACTAATTGTAGTTGTAGTTGCTTTTCTTTTTTACTTTCCACACTTTACTAACCCTATTAACTATCACCTTTTTTTATCTTATATCACATTATATTTTGTATTTGGAATGGAATTGCATATTTTATTTAAGGAGATACGTTCGGATGGAAAACAGACGTGACCTAAAATTCATCTACCTGAAGTTCAAGTATAAGGTAGGGTTGAGTGTGCTGAATCATCTGCTCTACCACTTAATCACAAGATGCAAGACATGAATATAAAAATTGGGGGTGAGGGAATTAAATTCTGTAGTTGGAATGTTAAGGGAATTAATGAACCTATCAAGAGAGGCAAAGTGTTAGCACATTTAAAATCATTGAAAACAGATATAATATTTCTCCAGGAGACACATCTTAAAAAGGAAGCACAACATAGACTGAAAGCAAAATGGATTGCTAAAGCGTACCATTCTTCATTCTCACATAAATCAAGAGGTGTTGCAATATTAATTCGTAAAGGTATACCCTTTAAACAATATATCAACGATAGAAGACATTGAAGGCAGATATATTATAATAATAGGGGAGTTATACTTAAAAAAGGTGACTCTCCTCAATGTGTATGGACCAAATTTTGATAGCCCTCTGTTTTTTAAGAGAATTCTTAACAATATCCCGGAAGGTACACAACAAAACTTAATAATCGGTGGAGATTTAAATTGTACATTGGATGCTTGTTTGGATAGATCATCAACTCAAAGAAAACTAAAATCTCGATCAAGTGAATTTTTAAATTCATACATTAATACCACTAATATTAAGGACGTTTGGAGAATTGAAAATCCATCGGGCCGAGAATATTCATTTTACTCACCAGTACATAAAACTTACTCAAGGATAGACTATTTTTTAGTAGATTCAAAACTTATCCCATTCACCTATAACTCACAATATCATAACATCATAATCTCAGACCATGCCCCATTAACATTTATGATCAAAGTAAACGGAATGGCAGAGACACAGTCACAATGGAGATTTAATCCCCAAATCTTAAAAGATAAGTCATGTAATGAATATCTAGTAAAACAGATTTAAATGTTTTTTTGAGGCTAACGATAGCCCTGAAATCTCTGCCTCCCTTCTTTGGGAAACATTTAAAGCATTTGTACGAGGAGCATTAATTTCTTCCCAATCATTTTTTAATAAAGAGAATAGGGCCAAACAACAGAAACTGGAAATGGAAATAAAGCAATTAGACACAGAAAATGCAGCAGCACCATCCATGATAAAACACAATAAAATTACAGTATTGAATTATAAATTAAACAAGATATATTCAGACCAAGTTATAAAACTTTAACAACATACAAAACAATTAAATTTTGAATTTGGTGACAAACCACAAAAACTATTAGCGCGTCAACTTCGCAAATTGGACGGGGAAAAAACAATATACAAAATTAGAACAGATAAGGGAGAAACATTAACACTGCCTAAAGATATTAATGATAGATTTCTACAATACTACCAAAAATTGTATTCATCTAAAATAACAGAACATCAATGGGAATGGAAACATTTTTACAGAATTGTAAGTTTGCGGGTCTAGATCAGAAAGAGAGAGAATTGCTAGGGGCTGAAATTACGATAAAAGACATTGAAGAATCAATAAAGTTCTTAAAAAACGGAAAGTCGGCAGGACCCGATGGTCTAAATTCGGAATTTTATAAAAAAAATTATGATTTGCTTTCCCCACGCCTACAGACAATGTACAAATACGCATATACTCAACAGAAACTCCCAGAAACTCTAAATGAATCAACAATCATACTTATACCAAAAACGGACAAGGATCTTGAAGACCCAGGTTCATACAGAGCTATAGCCCTCTTAAATACTGATCAGAAAATATTAACTAAGATTCTATCTAATAGATTGAGCTTAGTGATCAGTAAATTAATACATCCTGACCAAACAGGGTTTATCCCCAAACGGTATTCATTTTTTAATCGGAGAAGATTATTTAATATTATATACTCCAATAGAATCCCTAACGCAGAGCTAGCAATTATCTCGTTAGATGCTGAAAAAGCATTTGACCAGGTAGAATGGCCATATTTATTTTCGGTGATGGAAACATTTCAACTAGGAGAGAAGTACTGTACATGGGTTAAATTGTTATATTCTAACCCAACAGCTAGAATATTAACAAACAAAATGTTATCAACTAAATTTAATCTCTCTAGAGGCTGTAGACAAGGATGCTCACTATCCCCACTATTATTTGCTCTTGCAATCGAACCCCTAGCAGAAATCGTTAGAAACCATCCAGGAATATTTGGATACAATACTAGAGACACAAGGAATAAAATCTCCTTATATGCAGATGATATACTAATATATATTACAAAATTAGAAACTAGTACTCCAAACCTATTAAATCTAATAACTCAATTTGGTCAGTTTTCGGGATATAGAATCAATTGGAATAAAAGCGAAATCATGCCAATAACAAAATTCAATTTACATACAATACAACAATCCCCTTTTAAAATAGTTAAAGATAAATTTAAATACTTAGGAATCTATGTAACTAAGACATATACCTCTTTATTTAAACTAAATTTCCCACCCTTACTGAATAAACTACATAAGAATATTCAATACTGGTAAACACTCCCCATTTCAATGCTTGGGAGAATTAATGCTATAAAAATGATTTTTTTACCGCAACTGCTGTACCTACTTCAATTAATTCCGATATATATCCCAAAAACTTTTTTCAAAAAAGTCGACTCCACTGTTACAAGTTTTGTCTGGGATTATAAGAATCATAGAATAAGTAAAAAACATTTATGTAAATCAAAGATAAATGGAGGTCTGGCTTTGCCAAATTTCTTATTTTATTTTTGGGCAGTCCATATTAAAAACATGAATTTTTGGCTGGAAGAAATGGACCAACAACCAGATTGGCTAATGATGGAAAAGGAAGACTGTCTACCTTTTGAAATTGGACCGATCATATTTGCCCCCACAAAACTGCACAAAAAAACCTATAAAGAAAACCCCATAATACATAGTGGAATACGAATTTGGAAACAAATAAAAAAAGATTTAAAATTGAATAATATACCACTCTGCCTTCCCATTGTAAATAATCCTTTGTTCAAATCATCCTTTATGGACAAAGGTTTCACACAATGGAAAAATCATGGAATCAAAAATATAGGACATCTTTATGGGAAAGGTACTTTTCTTTCATTTCAAGAGTTACAACTGAATTATGGACTGCACTCAAATAATTTCTTCAGATATCTACAAATTAGAGATTATGTTAAATCTAATACACAAGTTTACAGGAATAGGGAATCAGAAATTCTTGATGAATGTCTGAACAAGCATCCTAATACTGAAAAACTAATAGCTTATATTTATAACACCCTACTAAATAACGAGGTACCACCGACCGAACCATATAGATACAAATGGGAAAATGAAATAGGTCATCCTATCACGAAAGATATGTGGGACGAAAGTTTACAACAAATACATCAATGTTCATTAAATGCCAGACATACTTTAATACAATTCAAGGTCTTACATAGACTACACTTCTCTAAAATAAAACTAAATAGAATCTTCCCACAAATCTCTCCTATTTGTGATAAATGTCTACATTTAGAGGCTAATTTAACACATACGTTTGCAAACTGTATAAAACTTAAACATTTCTGGACTGATATTTTTGAAATAACTTATTAATACAAAACTGGACCCAGACACAAAATTAATAATTCTTGGAATATCAGAACAAAGCTTAACACTCACAACAAACCAAAGAAACTTCCTCAATTACAGTATAATAACCGGAAAAAAATTAATATTAAAATTTTGGAAAGGCCCTACAACCCCCACAATCAAAATGTGGATTACGGAAATGTCGGAGACCCTATACTTAGAAAGAATTAGACTTGTCTTAATGGACAAACAAGATCTTTTCCATAAAATTTGGGCTCCATTCATTAACTATCTGAAGGGATAGATTGGCACAGCACGAGGACCCAGCTGAAACTTGAACTCAGGAACAGATGAAAAACTATACTCTATACTTTATAACCTACGAACCTATCTCCATTGATATATTACAGGTAACCCATTCCACCTCCCTTGTTTTTCTGTTGTATTGTTTTTTGTTTGTTTTTTTTTTTTTTTTTTGGTTTGTTTTTTATTTGTAACTTTCTACCCTCTCTTTTTCTCGCTTTCTATAAAAACTAAAAATACTAGAAGCAGAAGTAATTGATAATGGAAAATTTTAATAATGTATGACTGATGTATATGAAAAGTTTTTTTTTTACTATAATATGTAACTACATTTTATAATATGTCTACTTCTAATAAATAAATTTTAAAAAAAATTAAAAAAAAGGTTGTTTAATATTTGTTTCAGAATGCTTCAATCTATAATAACTGAGAATTTCAATCAGTTCTCTTAATGTTTAAGAAAGTTATGGGCTTTTGACTCCTTGATCACAGCTTTTGTGTTAAGTCAATGGGAAAGCAATAGGGAACAAGATGCTATGAGAATGACCATAGCTTTTTTAATGTGAAAGTGAATTAGGCGTCAAATTAAACGTCTTTTTATGCTTTATCTGATGGGATAAATTGCAGACTTGATTCTCTCTCCGGTGTATATCAGCTGGTGCTTCCGCAGCCCCCATGCGCTCTTGAAACGCTCACCACAGTGGAAGCAGCCGCTCGCCGGTGTGGGCCAGCATGCTGGAGCAACTCAGCCCCTCCCCATCCTTCCCCACCCCCACTCCACACCACTCGACCCCCACCCTCCCCACTTCCCCTCTCGTCAAGCACGCATTAGTAATGTTTGTTTGCCAACTTGTTCCCCTACTGTAGAGTTTAGGAGCCTTTCCTGTGGACGGAGAGATGGGGACTTGAGCGGCCATTGAGCCCCCCCCCCCATCTGCTCTGTGTGTGGGCTGAGCTTCGAGGGGCTGAGCTTCGATGGAGGACCACATGACGGGGCACAACAAGGAGAAGCATTATGAGTGCGACGTGTGTGGCAAGGCCTTGCGGTACCCGAGCGAGCTGGGGACCCACCGGCGGGTGCATACGGGCGAGAAGCCCTATGGCTGCTCCACCTGCGGCAAGAGCTTTGCCGTATTGTCTAGGCTGCGGGTCCACCGGCGGGTGCACAGCAGTGAGCGGCCCTTCACCTGCACCGACTGCAGCAAAGGCTTCAAGTCGTCCAAGGACCTGAAGGTGCACAGGCGCGTGCACACCGGAGAGTGCCCCTACACCTGCGCCCAGTGCGGCAAGGGCTTCACCCGCTCTGACTGCCTGCTGATGCACCAGCGCACCCATACCCGCGTGCGCCCCTACAACTGTGCCCAGTGTGGCAAGGGCATCACCCAGTCCAGCAAACTGCAGGTGCACCAGCGCACCCACACCGGCGAGCGCCCCTACACCTGCGCCCAGTGCGGCAAGGGCTTCACCCGCTCTGACTGCCTGCTGATGCACCAGCGCACCCACACCGGGGAGCGGCCCTACACATGCACCCAGTGTGGCAAGGGCTTCACCCGCTCCTCCAACCTGCTGATGCACAAGCACACCCACACCGGCGAGCGCCCCTACACCTGCGCCCCGTGCGGCAAGGGCTTCACCCACTCCAGCAACCTGCAGGTGCACCAGCGCACCCACAACGGCGAGCGCCCCTACACCTGCGCCCAGTGCGGCAAGGGCTTCACCCGTTCCTCCAACCTGCTGTCCCACCAGCGGGTGCACGCCAGCAACTGTCCCGTCCCCAGCCCGGTGTGTGGAGAGCACTTTGCCATGGCCTCCCACGCCGTCTCACCAGCACGTGCACACCAGTGGCCAGCCCTACGACTGTCCGTACTGTGGTGAGTCGTTTGACAGCTCGCGGGGGTTGCGGCAGCACCGGCGGGCCCACGCCGGCGAGCAACTGCTCCCACTGTGACAAGAGAGCATGGGAGCTGCGGGAGCACCAGCGGTTACACACCGGAGAGAGACCCTTTGTGTGCGCTGAGTGTGACAAGGGTTTCACCCACATGTCCAGCCTGTGGCAGCACCGGCGTACCCACAGTGGTGAGCGTCCCTTCCCCTGCCCGTCCTGTGGTAAGGGCTTCACCCGCTTTGGCCACCCCTGGAGCACCGGCGAGTCCACACCGGCCAGCACCCCACCTGCCAGCTCTGTGGCAAGGCCTTTGCCCGCTCCTCCAGCCTGCTGGCACACCACCACGTGGATAGATAGGCGCTGTTTATGTAGACACAAAATGCTGGAAGGAATGGGTAACGTTTCTGGTCAAGACCGTCCTCGGTCTCGACCTGAAATGTCACCCAGTTCTTCTCTCCAGAGATGCTGCCTGACCCGCTGAGTTACTCCTGCTATTTGTGTCCTTTTTCGTAAACCAGCATCTGCAGTTTTTAAGCCATTCTGGTTAACCATCTCTGCACCCCCAAAGCCTCCACATCAGTCCTGTAATGGAGTGACCAGAACTGTATGCAAGGCTACCTGACGAATGTCCCTTAAAGCTGCACATATACATTCCTCTCTCCTTATCTCACATCCTTTCATCTCCTTATTTTCCCTCGCCTCTGTCACTTAGTTCACTCGTCGGCCGATCATCCCCTCATCTGTCAACATAGTGTCAGCCTGAAGAAGGGTCCCGACTCGAAATGTCACCTATCCATGTTCCCCACAGATGCTGCCTGACCCGCTGAGTTAGTCCAGCACTCTGTGAAACGTCACCTATCCATGTTCCCCACATATGATCGATATAACCATAGCATGAGAAGTATTGTGTTAGTGACAAGAATGCTTTGAATGGGTATGTGATTGATGTGTTAGACGTCATTGCTCCAACTGTGTATAAACATGTGACTACGTTTCCAAAATAGTAACAAAAGATGCTGTATGCCTTTGTTCATTAGAGTGATGGCCCAGGAGGGTTAAGAGTGTTGCATACTTGACTTTGTATCCCCTACCACGCTCGCCGGCTAAATGATCAATAAAGCTTGTGTTGGCTGATCTAACTTATTGTGAGTTGTCTGTTTTAAGAAATGCACCTTAACAGTTCTGGACTCCCCCAACATGGGGAACATATTTCCTGCATCTACCCTGTCCAATACCTCACTAATTTTATATGATTCTATAAGATGCCCGCTCATCCTTCTGAATTCCAGTGAATACAAACCCAGTCGACCCATTCTTTCAACATATGTCTGTCCCGCCATTATCTCAGGAATTAACCTTGTGAATCTACGCTGGGCTCCCTCAATAGCAAGAATATCCTTCCTCAAATTTGGAGACCAAAATTGCACACATTTCTCCAGATGTGGTGTAACTAGGGCACTGTACAACTGCAGTAGGTCCTCCTTGCTCCTAAACTTAACTTCTCGCCCTATGAAGCCCAACATGCCATTGACTTTCTTCACTGCCTGCTGTACCTGCATGCTTACTTTCAGTGACTGATGTACCAGGACACACAGATCTCGTTGTACTTCCCATTTTCCTAACCTGACTCTATTCGTTTAATACAGAGCGCTGGAGTAACACCTTACACTTCCTTATCTCTGTGTCTCACTCTCTTGTGACTCTCAGTTTGAAGAGAGAGAAGCGAGTGCCACCAAACTTCTGAATTCTCTGGGGTGGAACCCTCTCCAAGCCAGACGTGAAGCTCACCGTTTGACCTGTTTTTACAAAATGTTAAATGGTCAGCTCAACATAGATTACAAGATCTACACCAAACCCAAACCAATTAGGAGCAGACGAGGGCATTCGATCCAATTTGTGATCCCAGCTACAAAGACAGATGTGTACAGCAATTCGTTCTTCCCCCGCACAATTAAAGCATGGAATAATCTCCACCCTGCTATAGTTACCCAACCAGATGCAACTTAATTTAAAGTAGCTCTTTCTTCCCAAGAACCCTTTCTGGCTTAAGTCTTCCCACCACCACCTCCAGTTTAAATTCCATTTGGAATATTTTGGAGGACCAAGAAACCAAGAAGAACCAAGAATCTATCCATTTCTTAAGAAAATATTTAACATTTTTAAATAGCCTAAGTGTCCAAATAACATTCACACAAGAATTCACAATATAGCATGATTTTCAAATCTCATTGTCGTGGATTTATGGGCCAAATGTGTGCGGGGCCAGAGCGCGTGTGTGCGGGGCCAGAGCGCGGGTGTGCGGGGCCAGAGCGCGGGTGTGCGGGGCCGCTTGAAGTTTCCCGCCCTCCCGCCCGCGTTTCCAGAACGTTCTTCAGACAAAAGTTTAAAATGCTGCCTCAGAAAACGCTTCAAGGACACATCAAGTGACGTGTAAAATCTTGCCAGTTGCATTTGCTTTCTGGATAGAAAGATGTTGGAGCTGTTATCATGCTTCCTGATAAACCTTGCAGGTGGATTATTTGCTGCAAGATATATAACCACAGGCCTGTACATCTACGGCAGATGTATCAGGTCCGGTTCAATCACTTCCATCGAACGTGTCCAAAGACAGACAGGCAGCTCGATTTGTTACTAACACCTATGAGAGAGAAGCGAGTGTCACCAAACTTCTGAATTCTCTGGGGTGGAACCCTCTCCAACACACACACACGTGAAGCTCACCGTTTGACCTGTTTTTACAAAATGTTAAATTGGCAGCTCGACATAGATTACATAGAAATTAGGTGCAGGAGTAGGCCATTCGGCCCTTCGAGCCTGCACCGCCATTCAATATGATCATGGCTGATCATCCAACTCAGTATCCCGTACCTGCCTTCTCTCCATACCCTCTGATCCCCTTAGCCACAAGGTCCACATCTAACTCCCTCTTAAATATAGACAATGAACTGGCCTCGACTACCCTCTGTGGCAGAGAGTTCCAGAGATTCACCACTCTCTGTGTGAAAAAAGTTGTTCTCATCTCGGTTTTAAAGGATTTCCCCCATCCTTAAGCTGTGACCCCTTGTCCTGGACTTCCCCAACATCGGGAGCAATCTTCCAGCATCTAGCCTGTCCAACCCCTTAAGAATTTTATAAGTTTCTATAAGATCCCCTCTCAATCTCCTAAATTCTAGAGAGTATAAACCAAGTCTATCCAGTCTTTCTTCATAAGACAGTCCTGACATCCCAGGAATCAGTCTGGCGAACCTTCTCTGCACTCCCTCTATGGCAATAATGTCCTTCCTCAGATTTGGAGACCAAAACTGTACGCAATACTCCAGGTGTGGTCTCACTAAGACCCTGTACAACTGCAGTAGAACCTCCCTGCGCCTATACTCAAATCCTTTTGCTATGAAAGCTAACATACCATTCGCTTTCTTCACTGCCTGCTGCACCTACATGCCTACTTTCAATGACTGGTGTACCATGACACCCAGGTCTCGCTGCATCTCCCCTTTTCCTAGTCGGCCACCATTTAGATAATAGTCTGCTTTCCTGTTTTTGCCACCAAAATGGATAACCTCACATTTATCCACATTATACTGCATCTGCCAAACATTTGCCCACTCACCCAGCCTATCCAAGTCACCTTGCAGTCTCCTAGCATCCTCCTCACAGCTAACACTGCCCCCCAGCTTAGTGTCATCCGCAAACTTGGAGATATTGCCTTCAATTCCCTCATCCAGATCATTAATATATATTGTAAATAGCTGGGGTCCCTGCACTGAGCCTTGCGGTACCCCACTAGTCACTGCCTGCCATTGTGAAAAGGACCCGTTTACTCCTACTCTTTGCTTCCTGTTTGCCAGCCAGTTCTCTATCCACATCAATACTGAACCCCCAATGCCGTGTGCTTTGTTTGTATACTAATCTCTTATGTGGGACCTTGTCGAAAGCCTTCTGGAAGTCCAGATACACCACATCCACTGGTTCTCCCCTATCCACGCTACTAGTTACATCCTCGAAAAATTCTATAAGATTCGTCAGACATGATTTACCTTTTGTAAGACCTACACCAAACCCAAATCAATTAGGAGCAGACGAGGTCATTCGATCCAATTTGTGATCCCAGCTACAAAGACAGATGTGTACAGCAATTCGTTCTTCCCCCGCACAATTAAAGCATGGAATAATCTCCACCCTGCTATAGTTACCCAACCAGATGCAACTAAATTTAAAGTAGCTCTTTCTTCCCAATAACCCTTTCTGGCTTAAGCCCTCCCTCCACCACCTCCAGTTTAAATTCCATTTGAAATATTTTGGAGGACGAAGAAACCAAGAAGAACCAAGAATAGAAACATAGAAAATAGGTGCAGGAGTAGGCCATTCGGCCCTTCGAGCCTGCACCGCCATTCGATATGATCGTGGCTGATCATCCAACACAGTATCCCATTCCTGCCTTCTCTCCATACCCCCTGATCCCTTTAACCACAAGGGCCACATCTAGCTCCCTCTTAAATATAGCCAATGAACTGTGGCCTCAACTACCTTCTGTGGCAGAGAATTCCACAGATTCACCACTCTCTGTGTAAAAAATGATTTTCTCATCTTGGTCCTAAAATAATTCCCTCTTATCCTTAAACTGGGACCTCTAGTTCTGAACTTCCCCAACATCGGGAATAATCTTCCTGCATCTAGCCTGTCCTACCCCTTAAGAATTTTGTAAGTTGCAATTAGATCCCCCCTCAATCTTCTAAATTCTGGCGTGTACAAGCCGAGTCTATCCAGTCTTTCTTGATATGAAAGTCCTGCCATCCCTGGAATCAGTCTGATGAACCTTCTCTGTACTCCCTCTATGGCAAGAATGTCTTTCCTCAGATTAGGAGACCAAAACAGTACGCAATACTCCAGGTGTGGTCTCACCAAGACCCTGTACAACTGCAGTAGATCCTCCCTGCTCTTATACTCAAATCCTTTTGCTATGAATCTATCCATTTCTTTAGAAAAGATTTAACATTTTTAAATAGCCTAAGTGTCCAAATAACATTCACACAAGAATTCACAATATAGCATGATTTTTAAATCTCATTGTTGTGGATTTAAGGGCCAAATGGAAGGAATTTAGTGTTTGATTCCTGTAAATGAATGGCCATTTATTTGGTCACTAATGGCTCCTTTACCTCCAGTTGCCTTTATCTAAGCAGGTTCATTGCACGACACTGAACAACCAGACTTGCCTTCTCCCTGGTCAGCTCCTGTACAAGTTGCTCTGGGAATCCAGGAGGGAGGGAGACAGACAGACAGACCGACACTCCACAAACTCCTCGTCCGCTTGGCCTTTCCCTCCTGTCCCACCCTGCGCCTTCCGCCCCGCTCTTGACGTCTCCGCTTACGGCGGGGCTGCGGGGCAGCGACGTCATTTCCGGGCCGGCGCCCCTCTCTCCTCCCCGGGCCCCACAACTGTATTACACTCGCTCCCGGGTCGGGCCGTCTGTCCGTCTCCATCCTCCTCCAATGAGCGGGACAACCACCAACTCCTGCGCCCATTGGCCCTTCCATCCCTCAGTCTCCCATCCTCCTCCAATGCGCGCGGTCGGGACAACCCTCAGACCCTACCCCCTCCTCATTGGATGATCCGTCCGCCCCTCTCCCGTCTCCATCCAACCAGCAACGACAGGGGGCGGGACAACCTCCAACACCCGCCCATTGGATGATCCGTCCGCCCATCACTCAGTCCCCATCCAATCAGAGCCTATGGGAGGCGGGATGTCCATCTAACCCTCCGCCCATTGGCCGGGACCGCCGTCGGTCGCCGCCGGGATCCGACCAACTGTCGCCGCTCGCGCTCCCTCAGCCGTTGCCGCCCGTTATTTCCCGCCGTTTCCAGAAGGTTCTTCACCAACGGTCGCTCGCTCGCGCGCTCGGTCACTGGGAGTTCGCTTCTCCACGACCGACCTTCACATTCCCGCTGGAAATAAGTTGAATAAACACAGGTGGGAAGTTTAAATCATCTTGAATGACAGCAACGTGTAGTAGACAGACAGAGGGGCCAGGTGTGAAGTTTAAATCCCCCCCTCGCTCCCTCCCCCTCTCAGAGACACGGATCTCCTCTCCTCTCCCCCCCCCTCCCTCTCCTCACCCCTGAACATTAATAGCCCATTTATCTGGGGGCAGTGTTAGCTGTGAGGCGGATGCTAGGAGGCTGCAAGGTGACTTGGATAGGCTGGGTGAGTGGGCAAATGTTTGGCAGATGCAGTATAATGTGGATAAATGTGAGGTTATCCACTTTGGTGGCAAAAACAGGAAAGTAGACTATTATCTGAATGGTGGCCGATTGGGAAAAGGGGAGATGCAACGAGACCTGGGTGTCATGGTACACCAGTCATTGAAAGTAGGCATGCAGGTGCAGCAGGCAGTGAAGAAGGCGAATGGTATGTTAGCATTCATAGCAAAAGGATTTGTGTATAGGAGCAGGGAGGTTCTACTGCAGGTACACAAAATTGTACACAGACAGAGGTTGTTAGTTGTTAGGATGGGAAACTGAGGTGGGGGAGAGATGGAGAGAGAGAAAGAGGGAGAAAGAGAGGGAAGAGAGTGTGGAGAGAGAGAAAGAGAGGGGGGGGGGGGGTCAGAGAGAGATTTATCACCCCCACCCTCTCTTGAATTTAGAAGATTGAGGGGTGATCTTATCGAAACTTACAAAATTCTTAAGGGGTTGGACAGGCTAGATGCAGGAAGATTGTTCCCGATGTTGGGGAAATCCAGAACAAGGGGCCACACACACAGTTTAAGGATAAAGGGGGAAATCTTTTAGGACCGAGATGAGGAAAATAGAGAGTGGTGAATGTGTGGAATTCTCTGCCACAGACGGTAGTTGAGGCCACAGTTCATTGGCTATATTTAAGAGGGAGTTAGACGTGGCCCTTGAGGCTAAAGGGATCAGGGGGTATGGAGAGAAGGCAGGTACAGGATACTGAGTTGGATGATCAGCCATGATCATATTGAATGGCGGTGCAGGCTCGAAGGGCCGAATGGCCTCTACTCCTGCACCTGTTGTCTATGTTTCTATCACTAACTAACGGCAATAAGTCACCAATCTACACCCACTATCACAACACTGGGCCACAAAAACACTGCCTTTTGTTGTTGTTTGTGTAGAAAATCTGTTTATTTTTTATTACATTCTTTATTTCCATTTGAATCATTTTAAAAAGGTCAACACTTTTCTGTTTCCCCCAAATTTATTTCGATATTTATATTTGGATAATTCTTTGTGAAAAGATTATTGCATAAATGTCCAAAAAACATCCGTTTATTAGATCCGCTGATTTAGACTGAAAATGCTTTTCTAAAAATTTGCCTTGAACGATTAATTATTTACAAAATTGCTTATTTTTGAATGTTAAAATCCCCACTGCTCTCTCCTTTCTATTTTCTGTTACAAACGTTGCCGTTATTGGTGTTATTTCCCGTTTATATCCCCGCTGCGATCTGTCCTCAAAGTCACAAAACTCACGTGTGGCGGCCGCTCGGCAGCGAGTAAACGGATTGACGGCGACACAGAGACGTGGATCTCCTCTCCTCCCCCCCTCTCTCTCTTCCTCCCCTCCCCCTCTCTGTCTCTTCCCCTCCTCTCTGTCTCTTCCCCCTTCCTCTGTCTCTTCCTCCCCCTCTCTGTGGAGTTTGCATGCTTTTTCCTATGACGGCGTGTGTTTCCTCCCACAGTCCCTATGGCATGCTGGCATGAACATCAATTGCCCTCTATAAATGTGCTCCTAATATGCAGAACGTGAGATAACATAAAACTAGTGTGAGCGGGTGATGGATTGATGATTGGCATGGACTCGCTGGGCCGAAGGGCCTGTTTGCATACTGTGCCTCTGAACTCTGAATGCTAAGCTAAAGTGTGAGAATAAGTCGCGTTTAATGTCGCAACGGTGTATTCTGTCAAAATGTGTCGACATTGTGTCCATCCAGAATCAAGAAGAGAATGCACCCGTGGGATTGAACAGTGGGAGAGGGACAATTGTTGTGAGTTAGCGCATTGTTTAGATGCCGCAGGGAATAAGTTACAGCAACAGCCTGGGGACCATTGTCAGGGCAAGTCGAGGATCACAGCCGGGTCTCCCTCCCTCCGTGCAGGGTGCGGGTAGATCCGGCTCATGGCCTGACAGCAACCCGCTGATCGGAGCGCCTCATCTCCGTCATGTGGTCTGCCTTTTAGCAGAGTGGGGGTGGTGACAGCTATGGGTGGAGGAAAACAGACAACACTTGATAATTCCATTATTTTGATTCATCACAGCTCCTCCAATGTCTTCGCTGATGGAGCTCCTGGAAAGGTGTGATGATTCACAGCTGCTGGATTTGACAAATCATTACCGCCAGAGGCTGGAAGAGGCAATTCAAGAGAAGGGGATAGAGAGAGAGGGGGAGAGAAGGGGATAGCGAGAGAGGGAGAGGGTGGGGAGGGGGAGAGATGGAGAGAGATAAGGGGATAGAGAGATTGAGGGTGGGGAGGGAGAGATGAAAAGAGAGAAGGGGATAGAGAAAGGGAAAGGGGGAGGGAGAGATGGAGAGAGAGAGAGGGAGTGGGTGGGGAGGGAGAGATGGAGAGAGAGAAGGGGATAGAGAGAGACGGAAAGAGGGTGGGGAGGGAGAGATGGGAGAGAGAGAAGGGGATAAAGAGAGAGAGAGGGTGGTGAGGGAGAGATGGAGAGAGAGAGAAGGGGATAGAGAGATAGGGGAGGGAGATAGGATGATGGCGGGACTGACATATGTTGAAAGAATATGAAGATCCAGGAACAGCTTCTTCCCTGCGGCTGTCACACTACTCAACAATGTACCTCGGTGACTGCCAATCACCCCCCCCCCCCCCTTACACTCCTTCCACAGGAAAAACACTATGACTGTATACATGTAAATAGATTTATTTATTGAAATCATATTCTATGTCGCTCTTCCAGGGAGATGCTAACTGCATTTTGTTGTCTCTGTACTGTACACTGACAATGACAATTAAAGTTGAATCTGAATCAGAATGGGTCGACTGGGTTTGTATTCACTGGAATTCAGAAGGATGAGCGGGTATCTTATAGAATCGTATAAAATTAGTGAGGGATTGGACAGAGTAGATGCAGGAAACATGTTCCCCATGTTGGGGGAGTCCAGAACTGTTAAGGTACATTTCTTAAAACAGACAACTCACAATAAGTTAGATCAACCAACACAAGCTTTACTGATCATTTAGCCGGCGAGAGTGGCAGGGGATACAAAGTCAAGTATGCAACACACACTTAACCCTCCTGGGCCATCACTTTAATGAACAAAGGCACACAGCATCTTTTGTTAGTATTTTGGAAACGTAGTCACATGTTTATACACAGTTGGAGCAATGACGTCTAACACATCAATCACATACCCATTCAAAGCATTCTTGTCACTAACACAATACTTCTCATGCTATGGTTATATAAATCATATGTGGGGAACATGAATAGGTGACGTTTCACAGAGTGCTGGACTAACTCAGCGGGTCAGGCAGCATCTGTGGGGAACATGGATTGGTGACATTTCGGGTCGGGACCCTTTTTCAGACTGACACTATGTTGACAGATGAGGGGGTGATCGGAAGTGACAGAGGCGAGGGAAAATAAGGAGATAAACGGATGTGAGATAAGGAGAGAGTAATATATATGTGCAGCTTTGAGAGACATTGTTCAGGTAGCAAACCAAAGAACTGCAGATGCTGGTTTACAAAAAAGGACACAAAATGCTGGAGTAACTCAGAGGGACAGGCAGCATCTCTGGACAGAAGGACTGGGTGACATTTCGGGGCGAGACTGAGGAGGGTCTCGA
Organism: Amblyraja radiata; assembly: GCF_010909765.2. Classification (NCBI taxonomy): domain Eukaryota; kingdom Metazoa; phylum Chordata; class Chondrichthyes; order Rajiformes; family Rajidae; genus Amblyraja; species Amblyraja radiata. The sequence continues at coordinate 891,853 of NW_022630148.1, read as the reverse complement.
CCAGAAATGTTACCCATTCCTTCCAGCATTTTGTGTTTACCTAAACAGCGCCTATCTATCCACGTGGCGGTGTGCCAGCAGGCTGGAGGAGCGGGCAAAGGCCTTGCCACAGAGCGGGCAGGTGAAGGGGCGCTGGCCGGCGTGGACTCGCCGGTGCTCCAGCAGGTGTTCAGGGCGGGTGAAGCCCTTACCACAGGACGGGCAGGGGAAGGGACGCTCACCGCTGTGGATACGCCGGTGCTGCCACAAGCTGGACATGCGGGTCAAACTCTTGCCACACTCCGGTGTGTATCTGCTGGTGCTCCCGCAGCCCCCATGCTCTCTTGTCACAGTGGGAGCAGCTGCTCGCCGACATGGGCCCGCCGGTGCTGCCGCAAACCCCGCGAGCTGTCAAACGACTCACCACAGTACGGGCAGTCGTAGGGCGGGCCACTGGTGTGCACGTGCTGGTGAGACAGGGCGTGGGAGGCCATGGCAAAGCGCTCTCCACACACCGGGCTGGGGACGGGACGGTCGCCGGCGTGCACCCGCTGGTGGGACAGCAGCTTGGAGGAACGGGGTGAAGCCCTTGCCGCACTGGGCGCAGGTGTAGGGGCGCTCGCCGTGTGGGTGCGCGGTTGCTTACCAGCAGGTGAGTAGACTGGGTGAAGGCCCGTGCCAGCCCGGGTGCAGGTGTAGGGACGCTCGCCTGTGTGGGTGCGCTGGTGCTTCAGCAGGTGAGAGACTGGGTGAAGCCCCTTGCCGCACTGGGCACAGGTGTATGGGCGTTCGCCGGTGTGAGTGCGCGGTGCACGCAGCAGGTGCGGCTGGGTGGAAGCCCGTGCCACAATTTGACGCAGGTGTAGGGGTGCTCGCCGGGTGGGAGCGCTGTGCACCAGCATTATGCAGGGTCTGGTGAAGCCCTTGCCGCATTGGGCACAGGTGTAGGGGCGCTCGCCGGTGTGAGTGGGCTGGTGCCTCAGCAGGCCGCGGGACTGGGTGAAGTCCTTTGCGCAGTCGCTGCAGGTGTAGGGCCGCTCCCCGGTGTGCAACCGCCTGTGCACCTTCAGCTCCGCGGACGACTTGAAGCCTTTGCCGCAGTCGGGGCAGGTGAAGGGCCGCTCACTGCTGTGCACCCGCCGGTGCTGCCGCAGCCCCGACAACTGGATAAAGTTCTTGCCGCAGGTGGAGCAGCCATAGGGCTTCTCGCCCGTGTGCACCCGCCGGTGGGTCTCCAGGACATTCGCCATCTTGAAGCTCTTGCAGCAGTCCGAGCAGTCGAAGGGGCGTTCCCCTGTGTGCACCCGCCGGTGGATCTCCAGCTCGCTCGGGTACTGCCAGGCCTTGCCACACACGTCGCACTCATAACGCTTCTCCTTGTTGTGCCCCGTCATCTGGTCCTCCATCGAAGCTCAGCCCCTCGAAGCTCAGCCCGCACACCGAGCAGATGGGGGGGCTCACCGGCACCCTGGCCGCCCTCAATGGCCGCTCACGTCCCCGTCTCTCCGTCCACAGCAACGGCTCCTAAACCCTGCAGGAGGGGAACACAGAGGGTCAACAAGCTGGCACACAGGACATTACTAGCACATATTGAGTGTGTTTATGGCGGTGGAAACCGTTATATAATGCTGTGCGGCACACTGACGCAGCGGTACAGTTGCTGCCTCACCGCCAGAGATCTGGGGCCGATCCTGACTACGGGTGCTGTCTGTGCGGAGTTTGTACGTTCTCCCCTTGCCCTGCGTGGGTTTTTACTCCGGATGTTCCGGTTTCCTCCAACATTTCAAAGACGTTCAGGGTTGTAGATTAATCGGCCCCAGCAAAATTGCTGAATTTTCCCTAACGTGCGTGGGATAGTGCTAGTGTACGGGGTGATCGCTGGTCAGCACGGACTCCGTGGGCCGAAAGACCTGTTGTTTCCGCGCTGCATCTCTAAACTAAACTAAACCAAAGAAGGGTGTCGACCCAAAATGCCACCCATTCCTTCTCTCCACAGATGCTGCCTGACCCGCTGAGTTACTCCAGCACTTTGTCATAGAGTGATACAGCGTTGGAGGAGAGGTCCTTCGGCCCAACTCGTAGCCGCATTCCTAGATCCCTCAGCTCCACACATTCCGCAAGGCTCAGAGTTGTACAGGGCCCTAGTGAGACCACACCTGGAGTATTGTGTGCAGTTTTGGTCCCCTAATTTGAGGAAGGACATTCTTGCTCTTGAGGGAGAGCAGCATAGGTTTTCAAGGTTAATTCCCGGGATGGCGGGACTGTCATATGCTGAGAGAATGGAGTGGCTGGGCTTGTACGCTGGAGTTTAGAAGGATGAGAGGGCATCTTATTGAAACATATAAGTTTCAATATAATTATGGAGAAGGACAGAACTGGACCTAGGGTTGAGATTTTTGATTGGAGAAAGGCTAACTTTGATGAGATGCGAGATGATTTAAAAGGAGTGGACTGGGACATTTTGTTTTATGGGAAAGATGTAGAAGAGAAATGGTGGACATTTAAAGGGGAAATTTTAAGAGTACAGAATCTTTATGTTCCTGTTCGGTTGAAAGGAAACAGTAAAACTTGGAAAGAGCCCTGGTTTTCAAGGGAAATTGGACATCTTGTTCGGAAAAAGAGGGAGATCTACAATAATTATAGGCAGCATGAAGTAAATGAGGTGCTTGTGGAGTATAAGGAATGTAAAAAGAATCTTAAGAAAGAAATTCGAAAAGCTAAAAGAAGATATGAGGTTGCTTTGTAAGGTGAAAGTAAATCCAAAGGGTTTCTACAGCTATATTAATAGCAAAAGGATAACGAGGGATAAAATTGGTCCATTGGAGAAACAGAGTGGGCAGCTATCTGCAGAGCCAAAAGAGATGGGGGAGATATTGAACAATTTATTTTCTTCGGTATTCACCAAGGAGAAGGATATTGAATTATGTGAGGTAAGGGAAACGAGTAGAGTAGTTATGGATACTATGAGTTTCAAAGTAAAAGAAGTACTGACAATTTTGAAAAATATAAAAGTGGATAAGTCTCCAGGTCCTGACAGGATATTCCCTAGGACATTGAGGGAAGTTAGTGTAGAAATAGCCGGGGCTATGACAGAAATATTTCAAATGTCATTAGAAACGGGAATAGTCCCCGAGGATTGGCGTACTGCGCATGTTGTTCCATTGTTTAAAAAGGGTTCTAAGAGTAAACCTAGCAATTATAGACCTGTTAGTTTGACTTCAGTGGTGGGCAAATTAATGGAAAAGATACTTAGAGATAATATATATAAGCATCTGGATAAACAGGGTCTGATTAGGAACAGTCAACATGGATTTGTGCCTGGAAGGTCATGTTTGACTAATCTTCTTGAATTTTTTGAAGAGGTTACTAGGGAAATTGACGAGGGTAAAGCAGTGGATGTTGTCTATATGGACTTTAGTAAGGCCTTTGACAAGGTTCCTCATGGAAGGTTGGTTAAGAAGGTTAAACTGTTGGGTATAAATGCAGGAATAGCAAGATGGATTCAGCAGTGGCTGAATGGGAGAAGCCAGAGGGTAATGGTGGATGGCTGTTTGTCGGGTTGGAGGCAGGTGACTAGTGGGGTGCCTCAGGGATCTGTGTTGGGTCCTTTGTTGTTTGTCATGTACATCAATGATCTGGATGAAGGGGTGGTAAATTGGATTAGTAAGTATGCAGATGATACCAAGATAGGGGGTGTTGTGGATAATGAAGAGGATTTCCAAAGTCTACAGAGTGATTTAGGCCATTTGGAAAAATGGGCTGAAAGATGGCAGATGGAGTTTAATGCTGATAAATGTGAGGTGTTACACCTTGGCAGGACAAATCAAAATAGGACGTACATGATAAATGGTAGGGAATTGAAGAATACAGTTGAACAGAGGGATCTGGGAATAACCGTGCATAGTTCCTTGAAGGTGGAATCTCATATAGATAGGGTGGTAAAGAAAGCTTTTGGTATGCTAGCCTTTATAAATCAGAGCATTGAGTATAGAAGCTGGGATGTAATGTTAAAATTGTACAAGGCATTGGTGAGACCAAATCTGGAGTATGGTGTACAATTTTGGTCGCCCAATTATAGGAAGGATGTTAACAAAATAGAGAGAGTACAGAGGAGATTTACTAGAATGTTGCCTGGGTTTCAACAACTAAGTTACAGAGATAGGTTGAATAAGTTAGGTCTTTATTCTCTGGAGCGCAGAAGGTTAAGGGGGGACTTGATAGAGGTCTTTAAAATGATGAGAGGGATAGACAGAGTTGATGTGATCAAGCTTTTCCCTTTGAGAATAGGGAAGATTCAAACAAGAGGACATGACTTCAGAATTAAGGGACAGAAGTTTAGGGGTAACATGAGGGGGAACTTCTTTACTCAGAGAGTGGTAGCGGTGTGGAATGAGCTTCCAGTGGAAGTGGTGGCGGCAGGTTCGTTGGTATCATTTAAGAATAAATTGGATAGGCATATGGATGAGAAGGGAATGGAGGGTTATGGTATGAGTGCAGGCAGGTGGGACTAAGGAAAAAAAATTGTTCGGCACGGACTGTAGGGCCGAGATGGCCTGTTTCCGTGCTGTAATTGTTATATGGTTATAGAGAGTGCGAGAGATAGAGAGTGTGGGGAGAGAGATAGGATGACGGCTGGACTGACATTTGTTGAAAGAATGGGTCGACTGGGTTTGTAATTCCGTGCTGTAATTCCGTGCTGTAATTGTTATGTGGTTATATGGTTAATATGATCGTGGCTGATCATCCAACTCAGTATCCTGTACCTGCCTTCTCTCCATACCACCTGATCCATTTAGCCACAAGGGCCACATCTAACTCCCTCTTAAATACAGCCAATGAACAGGCCTCAACTACCTTCTGTGCCAGTGAATTCCAGAGATTCACCACTCTCTGTGTGAAAAATGTTTTTCTCATCTCGGTCCTAAAAGATTTACCCCTTATCCTTAAACTATGACCCCTTGTTCTGGACTTCCCCAACATCTGGAACAATCTTCCTGCATCTAGCCTGTCCTACCCCTTAAGAATTTTGTACGTTTCTATAAGATACCCCCTCAATCTTCTAAATTCTAGCATGTACAAGCCGAGTCTATCCAGTCTTTCGTCATATGAAAGTCATGACATCCCAGGAATCAGTGTGGTGAACCTTCTCTGTACTCCCTCTATGGCAACAATGTATTTGAACATTGGGCATTGTGACATCACACAATGGAACGTTCACCATGGGCTGGGGCTCCTGCATAGGCATATGTAAATGAATCCATTCCGATTGGACATATGTGAACATTGGGCATTGTGACATCACACGATGGAACGTTCAGCAGGGGCTGGTGCAGCTTCTGTGGGTGAGAAGCCAGTTTAGTTTTGAAATATATGGGGGGGGGGGGAGGAGTTGATTAAAAACGTGTACTTAAACACGACGAAATTTAATGAGGTGCGGATACTTAGAAAGAAAAGTGAAATCTCTACCGAAATGGAAAAGATGTCGGCGATTCTGCGTCTGGTTTCGGAGTTGCAGGGAATCAAAGGAAGAATTGCGGCCGGAAGCCGTACATGTAAATGGGTCCATTCCGATTGGACGTCTGCGAGCGTCGGGCATCGCGATTGAACGTCTGCGAGCATCGGGAATTGTGACATCGTACGGCGGGAACGAATCGAAAGGCAGAAAGGCAGCCGGACGGATGTCGGACGGATGGGGCGAGAGTTTTATAGAATAATAGATAGACCAAGTGCAGACCCGTTGGGTCTGTTTCCCCAACGGCGTTTTGCGGGGGGGGAAGGGGGGGCTGCGGCATCAAACTCACATTAACCACCCCCCAAACACACAGGTGGGGGGAGGGTGGATGTGAAGAGGGGAGTGGGGGGGAGAGGAGGTGGAGGAAACGGGACAGATTTTGGAGGGAAAGGAGAGCAGGGTAGGGGGTGAGAGAGGGGGATGGGGAGAGAGATGTGGGGAGGGGGAGGATGGGGAGGTAGGGGAGGAGGGAGGGAGGGGGAGAGGGGTGGGGGTGAGAGGGGAAAGAGTGGGGAGGGAGAGTGGAGGGGAAAGGGGAAAGGAGTGGGGAGGGAGGAGGAGAGGGGTAGGGGGAGTGATGGAAGAGGGACAGAGGGATAGGGGGGAAGGGGGTGGGGGAGAGGGAAGGGGGTGGGGTAGAGAAGGAAGGGGGATGGGGGAGAGAGGGGAGGGAGAGGGGTGAGGAGAGGGAGAGGGGGAGGAGAGAAGGGGAGAGAAGTGGTAGAGTGGGGAGGGAGGGAGGGGTAGAGGGGTTGCGGGAGTGGTGGAAGAGAGACGGGGGAGTGGTGGAAGAGGGACAGAGGGGTAGGAGAAGGGGTGGGGAGAGAGGGAAGGGAAGGGAAGAGAGAGGGGTGGGGGTGGGAGAGGCGTGGGGTAAGCGGATAGAAGTGGATGAGTGGGGAGGGAGGGGTAGGGGGAGTGGTGAAAGAGGGACAGAGGGGTAGGGGGAAGGGGGTGGTGGTAGAGAGGGAAGGGGGGTGGGGAAGAGAGGGATGGGTGGGAGAGGGAAAGGGGTGTGGAGAGGGAAACATAGAAGCATAGAAATTAAGTGCAGGAGTAGGCCATTCGGCCCTTCGAGCCTGCACCACCATTCAATATGATCATGGCTGATCATTCAACTCAGTATCCTATACCTGCCTTCTCTCCATACCCACTGATCCCTTTAGTCTCAAGGGCCACATATAACTCCCTCTTAAATATAAAAAATGAACTGGCCTCAACTACCTTCTGCGGCAGAGAGTTCCAGAGACTCACCACTATATGTGTGAAAAATGTTTTCCTCATCTCAGTACTAAAGGATTTCCCCTTTATACTTAAACTGTGACCCGCTTGTCCTGGACTTCCCCAACATCGGGAACAATCTTCCTGCATCAGACAAATGCAATTCACAAGCAAAGTCAGAATGACGGTTAGTGAAGAACTCGAATAATCGCTGAGCGTTCAGATGCTGCGCGCGCCTCCTGCACCAAAGGGAGGGGGGGGGGGGGCGTGTGTCGTCACACACAAAGATCTTGTTGCGGAGAGCTCCGACATAAGATCTTTGGTCACATACTAAGCACGCACCTCCACAAACAGATGAGCGTCTTCTTGAATGGAGAGCGTGTGGCTGCCTCCACAAACAGTCACACACACTGTGGACCCGCCCCCACAAAAAAAATATTGTGTGAGGAAGGGGGAGAGGACGGGGGAGAGAAGTGAAGGGGGGGGGGGGGTGGAGGGGTTGGAGCGGGCGTGCATGAGTCGAGAGAAGAGAGAAGGGCAGAGAGAGAGAGAGGCTGGTACAACAACAAAAATGCTGGATAAACTCAGCGGGTGCAGCAGCATCTATGGACCGAAGGAAAAGGGCAACGTTTTTGGCCGAAACCCCTTCTTCCGGGTTTCGCTCCATAGATGCTGCCGCATCCGCTGAGTTTATCCAGGTTTTTTTATGTCTAACTTCGAGGGAAAGGAGAGCGGGGTAGGGGGTGTGAGATGGGGAGAGAGATGTGGGGGAGGGGGGATGGGGAGGGAGGGGAGGAGGGAGGGATGGGGAGAGGGGTGGGGGAGAGGGGAAAGAGTGGGGAGGGAGAGTGGAGGGGAAGGGGAGAGAAGTGGAAGAGTGGGGAGGGAGGAGGAGAGGGGTAGCGGGAGTGATGGAAGAGGGACAGAGGGATAGGGGGAAGGGGGTGGGGGGAGAGAGGGAAGGGGGGTGGGGGAGAGAGGGATGGGAGAGGGGTGAGGAGAGGGGGAGGAGAGAGTGGGAGAGAAGTGGAAGAGTGGGGAGGGAGGGAGGGGTAGAGGGGTAGCGGGAGTGGTAGAAGAGGGACGGGGGAGTGGTGGAAGAGGGACAGAGGGGAAGGGGTGGGGGAGAGAGGGGAAGGGAGCGGAAGAGAGAGGGGTGGGGGATGGATAGGCGTCGGGTAAGGGGATAGAAGTGGAAGAGTGGCGAGGGAGGGGTAGGGGGAGTGGTGAAAGAGGGACAGAGGGGTAGGGGTAAGGGGGTGGTGGTAGAGAGGGAAGGGGGGTGGGGGAGAGGGGTGAGGAGAGGGAAACAGAACCATTGAAATTAAGTGCAGGAGTAGGCCACCTGTGGAGGAGCCTGCACCACCATTCAATATGATCGTGGCTGATCATCCAACTCAGTATCCTGTACCTGCCTTCTCTCCATACCCCCTGATCCCTTTAGGCACAAGGGCCACAGTGTATTTGAGCATTGGGCATTGTGACATCACACAATGGAACGTTCACCAAGTGCTTGTGCTCCTGCAAAGGCATATGTAAATGAATCCATTGGCTGGGGCTCCTGCAAAGGCATATGTAAATGAATCCATTCCGATTGGACATCTGTGAGCATCGGGCATTGTGACATCACAAGATGGAACATTCAGCAGGGGCTGGTGATGTTTCTATGGGTGAGAAGCCAGTTTATGTTTGAAATATTGGGGGGGGGGGGAGGGGGAGAAGGATTTGATTAAAAACGTGCACTTAAACACGACGAAATGTAATGCGGAGTGGATACTTTGAAAGAAAAGTGAAATCTCTACCGAAATGGAAAAGACGTCGGCGATTCTGCGTCCGGTTTCGGAGTTGCAGGGAATCAATGGAAGAAATGCGGCCGGAAGCCGTACATGTAAATGGTGCGGTTCCGATTGGACGTCTGCGAGCGTCGGGCATGGCGATTGGACGTCTGCGAGCATCGGGCATTGTGACATCGCACGGCGTGAACGAATCGAAAGGCAGAAAGGCAGCCGGACGGATGTCGGACGGATGGGGCGAGAGTTTTAATATATAACTAGACCAAGTGCAGACCCGTTGGGTCTGTTTCCCCAACGGCGTTTGCGGGGGGGGGGGGGGGGGGTGAGAAGAGGGGAGGGAGGGGAGAGGAGGAGGAGGAAACGGGATAGATTTGGGAGGGAAAGGAGAGCGGGGTAGGGGGTGAGAGATGGGGAGAGAGATGTGGGGGAGAGGGGATGGGGAGGGAGGGGAGGAGGGAGGGGTGGGGAGAGGGGTGGGGGGAGAGAGGGGAAAGAGTGGGGAGGGAGAGTGGAGGGGAAGGGGGAGAGAAGTGGAAGAGTGGGGAGGGAGGAGGAGAGGGGTAGCGGGAGTGATGGAAGAGGGACAGAGGGATAGGGGGAAGGGGGCGGGGGGAGAGAGGGAAGGGGATGGGGTTGAGAGGGAAGGGGGGTGGGGGAGAGAGGGATGGGAGAGAGGTGAGGAGAGGGGGAGGAGAGAGTGGGAGAGAAGTGGAAGAATGGGGAGGGAGGGAGGGGTAGAGGGGTAGCGGGAGTGGTAGAAGAGGGACGGGTGAGTGGTGGAAGACGGACAGAGGGGAAGGGGTGGGAGAGAGAGGGGAAGGGAGCGGAAGAGAGAGGGTGGGGGAGGGAGAGGCGTCGGGTAAGGGGATAGAGGTGGATGAGTGGGGAGGGAGGGGTAGGGGGAGTGGTGAAAGGGGGTAGGGGTAAGGGGGTGGTGGTAGAGAGGGAAGGGGTGTGGGGAGGGAGGGTTGGGTGGGAGAGGGAGAGGGGTGAGGAGAGGGAAACATAGAAACATAGAAATTAAGTGCAGGAGTAGGCCATTCGGCCCTTCGAGCCTGCACCACCATTCAATATGATCATGGCTGATCATCCAACTCAGTATCCTGTACCTGCCTTCTCTCCATACCCCCTGATCCCTTTAGCCACAAGGGCCACATCTAACTCCCTCTTAAATATAGCCAATGAACTGACCTCAACTACCTTCTGTGGCAGAGAATTCCAGAGATTCACCACCGACATTTTTTCCATTTCGGTAGAGATTTCACTTTTCTTTCTAAGTATCCGCTCCTCATTACATTTCGTCGTGTTTAAGTACACGTTTTTAATCAAATCCTTCACCCCCCTCCCTCCCCCCAATATTTCAAAACTAAACTGGCTTCTGTACGTAAACACGACGAAATGTGATGAGGTGCGGATACTTAGAAAGAAAAGTGAAATCTCTACCGAAATGGAAAAGATGTCGGCGATTCTGCGTCTGGTTTCGGAGTTGCAGGGAATCAAAGGAAGAAATGCGTCCGGAAGCCGTACATGCAAATTGATCCATTCCGATTGGACGTCTGCGAGCGTCGGGCATTGCGATTGGACGTCTGCGAGCATCGGGCATTGTGACATCGCACGGCGGGAACGAATCGAAAGGCAGAAAGGCAGCCGGACGGATGTCGGACGGATGGGGCGAGAGTTTTAATATATAATAGACAGACAGACAGACAGACAGACAGACAGACAGACAGACAGACAGACAGACAGACAGATAGATAGATAGATAGATAGATAGATAGATAGATAGATAGATAGATAGATAGATAGATAGATAGATAGATAGATAGATAGATAGATAGATAGATAGATAGATAGATAGATAGATAGATATATTATACAAATATGATATTAATTTTTGTGAGTCAGCTTCAATATTCATTGCTTCTTCCAATACTTCAGAGGATATTTTTTGATATCCTTGTATATATTTTTTCATGAAATCGCAAATCTGAAGATATTTAAAATATTGGTTGTTTTTCAATTTAAATTTTAATTGTAATTGTTGGAATGATAGTAGGTTTCCCATTTCGTACATATCCCCGATCCTTCTAATTCCGAGACTTTCCCATTGGTTATATGTCTTATCAATAAGAGATGGTTTAAATAAAGGGTTATTCGCTATTGGCATTTTTAAATGATAAAATCGAACCTGCCTGCCTCCACCACTTCCACTTTCTATCAAGTTCTTGTTGTGTCGCTTGTCCCATGCTGTCCTTGCTTTATTTCAGTATTCAGTATTCAGTATTTCTTTAATATCATTTCACTGAGTACTCGCATACACAGAGGAAACGAAAAAACGTTGTTCAATCGGTTTCCATTCAGTGTATAAATTTAAAAAAAGGATAATACAGAGAGCTTTAAAAACAAATTAAAATTGCCATGTTTAAAAGGAAGTAGCCCTAAGATTAACAATATAATACAAACAGACATTCCGATCGACAGTGGCTTTACTTTGACAGGTGACTCACTGTCAAAGTACGGGCGGGGTTGGATGTGTTGGTGAGCGATATTTTGGGAGGGGACAAAGTCCGCTAATCAGTCTTATTGCCTGTGGGAAGAAGCTGAGGAGCATCCTGCTGGTTTTTCAGCTGATGCTCCTGTACCTCTTCCCGGATGGCAGAATGGAAAAGATGTGATGTGATGGGTGGTAGGGGTCCTGGATGATGGAGATGGCTCTACTGATGCTCCTCTTCTTGTATATCTCCAGCAGGAAAGGGAGTGAGGCACCAATAATCCTGCTGGCGGTCTTCACTATCCTGTTGAGTTGATATTGTTCGTAAGCCTTGCAGCTGCCGAACCAGGAAGTGATGCCGTAGGTTATTATGCTTTCAATTGTGCCCCTGTAGAAGGTTCTTAGATGGGCAGTGGGGAGACCTGCTTTCCTTAGTCTCCGGAGAGGGTGGAGTCGCTGTTGGGCTCTTTTGACCACTGCTGTGGTGTTGGTCATAGGATTTCTTGCAAATCCCAAAGACGTTGAGTCTAAATATCTGGGATCGAGAAATGAGCTGAGAGTGACAGCTGTAGACAAAAAGGCAGCATTTGAACTGCATGGTTTTAGGGCATTCTGATAAAACGGAAGTACATATGTATCAAGGATTTAGAAAAAACACTGCACTGGGCCCAAATATTTACAAATACTGACTTTTCACTGACTGTCCATATGGTGCCAGCGCAATAACCTGGCCCTCAACACCAGCAAAACCAAGGAACTGATTGTGGACTTTGGAAGGAGTAGGAGGGGGACCCACAGCCCCATTTATATCAACGGGTCGATGGTTGAAAGGGTCAAGAACTTCAAATTCCTGGGCGTGCACATCTCTGAAGATCTTTCCTGGTCCGAGAACACTAACGCAATTATCAAAAAAGCTCATCAGCGCCTCTACTTCCTGAGAAGATTACGGAGAGTCGGATTGTCAAGGAAGACTCTCTCTAACTTCTATAGGTGCACAGTCGAGAGCATACTGACCGGTTGCATCGTGGCTTAGTTCGGCAATTTGAGCGCCCTGGAGAGGAAAAGACTACAACAAGTAGTAAACACTGCCCAGTCCACCATCGGCTCTGACCTTCCTTCCATCGAGGGGATTTATCGCAGTCGCTGCCTCAAAAAGGCTGTCGGTATCATCAAAGACCCACACCATCCTGGCCACACACTCATCTCCCTGCTACCTTCAGGTAGAAGGTACAGGAGCCTGAAGACTGCAACAACCAGGTTCAGGAATAGCTACTTCCCCACAGCCATCAGGCTATTAAACCTGGCTCGGACAAAACTCTGATTATTAATAACCACTTTCTGTTATTTGCACTTTACCAGTTTATTTATTCATGTGTGTATATATTTATATCATGGTATATGGACACATTTATCTGTTTTGTAGTAAATGCCTACTATTTTTCTGTGTGCTTAAGCAAAGCAAGAATTTAATTGTCCTATACAGGGACACATGACAATAAACTCACTTGAACTTGAACTTGAACTTTCATCCATCTTAAGATCCAAAGTTGGTTACTTCTGATGGTTACAGAATTTTCAATTCCACTGCAACTGCTGAGAAAATGCAGTCAAGTCAAGTCAAGTCACATTTATTTATATAGCACATTAAAAAAACAACTCTGTGTTTAAGAAGGAACTGCAGATGCTGGAAAATCGAAGGTACACAAAAAAGCTGGGGAAACTCAGCGGGTGCAACAGCATCTATGGAGCGAAGGAAATAGGCAACGTTTCGGGCCGAAACACTTCTTCAGACTGATGGGGGGTGGGGTGGCGGGGAGATGAAAGGAAAAAGGAGGAGGAGGAGCCCGAGGGCTGAGGAATGGGAGGAGACAGCAGGAGGGCTGAGGAAGGGGAGGAGACAGCAAGGACTAACAAAATTGAGAGAATTCAATGTTCATGCCCCCAGGATGCAGACTCCCCAAGCGGAATATGAGGTGCTGTTCCTCCAATTCCGGGTGTTGCTCGCTCTGGCCATGGAGGAGACCCAGGACAGAGAGGTCGGATAAGGAGTGGGAGGGGGAGTTGAAGTGCTGAGCCACCGGGAGGTCAGGTTGGTTATTGCGGACCGAGCGGACGTGTTCGGCGAAACGATCGCCCAGCCTCCGCTTGGTCTCACCGACACAACTCTCGTTGGCCAAAGTGCTTTACATTTGTTATAAGAATAGTATAAACAAACAAACTACATACATATATACATATAGCCCTCGCTCAGTGGACGTCAGCAAAGGCTTGGGAGTATAGATACGTTTTGCAGTCAATGCTTACATACCAAATAACTCGTCAATAGACCAAAGTGGAAAGTAACACTCATGTCAAACAATAAGGATTTGAGTATAGGAGCAGGGAGGTTCTACTGCAGTTGTACAGGGTCCTGGTGAGACCACACCTGGAGTATTGTGTACAGTTTCGGTCTCCTAATCTGAGGAAAGACATTCTTGCCATAGAGGGAGTACACAGAAGGTTCACCAGACTGATTCCTGGGATGGCAGGACTTTCATATGAAGAAAGACTGGATATACTTGGCCTGTACTCCCTAGAATTTAGAAGATTGAGGAAATCGTATGGAAACTTACAAAATTCTTAAAGGGTTGGACGGGCTAGATGCAGGAATATTGTTCCCGATGTTGGGGAAGTCCAGAACAAGGGGCCACTCACAGTTTAAGGATAAGGGGGAAATCTTTTAGGGCCGAGATGAGAAAAATATTTTATTTCGCACTCAGAGAGTGGTGAATCTGTGGAATTCTCTGCCACAGAAGGTAGTTGAGGCCAGTTCATTAGCTATATTTAAGAGGGAGTTAGATGTGGCCCTTGTGGCTAAAGGGATCAGGGGTTATGGAGAGAAGGCAGGTACAGGATACTGAGTTGGATGATCAGCCATGATCATATTGAATGGCGGTGCAGGCTCGAAGGCCCGAATGGCCTCTACTCCTGCACCTATTGTCTATGTTTCTATAATTAGTTAGTCAAATCAAGTCACATTTATTTATATAGCACATTTAAAAAAACAACTCTCGTTGGCCAAAGTGCTTTACATTTGTTATAAGAATAGTATAAACCAGTGGTTCCCAACCTTTTTTAGCTCATGGCCCCTTGGGCTCTTTAAATTTTTCTGTCCCCCCCCCCCCCCCCCACCCGACATTATTAGCGGAAATAGGTGGCCCCCTTCATTGAACCTAAATCCCCACATTTTTCTGTGGCCCCCCTGAGATTTGCCATATATGGCTCCAGGTTGGGAATCACTGGTATAAACAAACAAACTCCATACATATATACATATATTCAATTCAACTTTAATGTCATTGCACAAATACTGAGTATGGGTACAACGAAATGCAGTTTTGCGTCAGTCCGTAGTAGTGCAATATAGAAATTTAAAAAAAAAGAGGATACAGAATAATCAAAAATACAGAATAATTAAACAATGGGGACGGAGGGACCGGAGGAATCTATCGGCGGGACTCCGAGTTCAGCAATGCGACGGTATAATTGTAGAAGCTGTTCCTCATTCTACTGGTACGAGACCTGAGGCTCCTGTAACGCCTCCCTGATGGGAGGAGGGCAAACAGTCCATGGCTGGGGTGGGAGGGGTCTTTAATGATCTTCCCAGCCCGTTTCAGACACCGTTTTCGGTGGAGGGCATCCATGGCAGGGAGCGGGGCACCGATGATGTGCTGCGCGGTTTTCACCACCCGTTGTAGTGCCTTCCTGTCCGCAACAGTGCAGCTGCTGTACCATACCGTGAAGCAGGTGGTCAGGATGCTCTCGATGGTACAGCGGTAGAAGTTGGTCAGGATCTGGGGGGACAGGTGGGCTTTCTTGAGCCTCCTCAGGAAGTAAAGGCGCTGCTGTGCCTTTTTGATCAGCTTGGATGTGTTGAGGGACCAGGACAAATCCTCCGAGATGTGTACCCCGAGGAATTGTAGCTGGAGACGCGCTCCACCTCAGTCCCGTTTATATGGATGGGGTATGTCTGCCCCCTCTGACCTTCCTGAAGTCGACAATAATTTCCTTCGTCTTCTTGGAGTTGAGGACGAGGTTATTGTTGGCACACCAGGTTGTCAGGTGCTGGACCTCCTCTCTGTAGGCTGACTCATCGTTGTCACTGATCAGTCCTACCACCGTGGTGTCGTCAGCAAACTTAATGATGGCGTTGGATCCGTACTTAGGGATGCAGTCGTGGGTGAAGAGGGAGTAGAGGAGAGGGCTGAGCACACAGCCCTGTGGCACGCCGGTGTTCAGTGTTATAGTGGAGGAGGTGAGGTTGTTGACCCTAACAGACTGTGGTCTGTTGGTGAGGAAATCCAGTGTCCAGTTGCAGAGGGAGGTGGAGATGCCAAGCCCGCTGAGTTTGGTGATCAAGCTGGCGGGGATGACAGTGTTAAAGGCGGAGCTGAAATCAATGAACAGCAACCTGATGTAGGAGTTGTTGTTGTCCAGGTGGGTCAGGGCAGAGTGTAGGGCCGCCGATATGGCGTCCTCTGTAGACCTGTTGGCCCGGTAGGCAAACTGATGGGGATCCAGTGTGGGGGGGAGGCTGGCTTTGAGGTGAGCCAAGATCAGCCGCTCAAAGCACTTAGCAATGACAGGGGTGAGTGCCAATGGTAAATTACCACCTCAATTACCAATTCCTCGCTCAGAGGAAGCCAAGGAAGGTTTGGGAGCATAGATAAGTTTTTCCAAGTTAGTTAGTTGCCCAATTGTAGCTAATTACAAAATTCAATTACTAGATCTAAACATCTATTTGGACTACGCAGTTGCAGCATGGGACCCATACACAAATAAAAACATTTCTTTCATCGAACGTGTCCAAAGACAGGCAGCTCGGTTTGTTACTAACACCTATGGGAGAGAAGCGAGTGTCACCAAACTTCTGAATTCTCTGGGGTGGAACCCTCTCCAAGACAGATGTGAGTCCAAGACAGATGGGAGTCAACATCTCCGATGACCTCTCTTGGACCCACAATACCTCAACTCTGATCAAGAAGGCTCACCAGCGTCTCTTCTTCCTGAGGAGACTGAAGAAGGTCCATCTGTCTCCTCAGATCCTGGTGAACTTCTACCGCTGCACCATCGAGAGCATCCTTACTAACTGCATCACAGTATGGTATGGCAACTGCTCTGTCTCCGACCGGAAGGCATTGCAGAGGGTGGTGAAAATTGCCCAACGCATCACCGGTTCCTCGCTCCCCTCCATTATGTCTGTCCAAAGCAAGCGTTGTCTGCGGAGGGCGTCCCAGCATCGCCAAGGGACTGCTCTCACCCCAACCATGGACTGTTTACCATCCTACCATCCGGGAGGCGCTACAGGTCTCTCCGTTGCCGAACCAGCAGGTCCAGGAACTTCTTCTTCCCGGCGGCTGTCACTCTACTCAACACATACCTCGTTTGACCTGTTTTTAATGTTAAATGATCAGCTCGACATAGATTACAAGACCTACAACAACCCCAAACCAATTAGGAGCAGACGAGGGCATTCGATCCAATTTGTGATCCCAGCTACAAAGACAGATGTGTACAGCAATTCGATCTTCCCCCGCACAATTAAAGCATGGAATAATCTCCACCCTACTATAGTTATCCAACCAGATGCAACTAAATTTAAAGTAGCTCTTTCTTCCCAATAACCCTTTCTGGCTTAAATCCTCTCTCCACCACCTCCAGTTTAAATTCCATTTGGAATATTTTGGAGGACCAAGAAACCAAGAAGAACCAAGAATAGAAACATAGAAAATAGGTGCAGGAGTAGGCCATTCGGTCCTTCGAGCCTGCACCGCCATTCGAAATGATTATGGTTGATCATCCAAATCAGTATCACATCCCTGCCTTCTCTCCATACCCCCAGATCCCTTTAGCCACAAGGGCCTCATCTAGCTCCCTCTTAAATATACTGGCCTCAATTACCAATGAACTGGCCTCAACCACCTTCTGTGGCAGAAAATTCCACAGATTCACCACTCTCTGTGTAAAAAATGATTTTCTCATCTCGGTCCTAAAAGACTGCCCTCTTACCCTTAAACTGTGACCCCTAGTTCTCCCCAACATCGGGAATGATCTTCCTGCATCTAGTCTGTCCAACCCCTTAACAATTTTGTAAGTTTCTATAAGATACCCCCTCAATCTTCTAAATTCTAGCGTGTACAAGCCGAGTCTATCCAGTCTTTCTTCATATGAAAGTCCTGCCATCCCAGGAATCAGTCTGGTGAACCTTCACTGTACTCCCTCTATGGCAAGAATGTCTTTCCTCAAATTAGGAGACCAAAACTGTACGCAATACTCCAGGTGTGGTCTCACCAAGACCCTGTACAACTGCAGTAGAACCTCCCTGCTCCTATACTCAAATCCTTTTGCTATGAATCTATCCATTTCTTAAGAAAAGATTTAACATTTCTAAATAGCCTCAGTGTCCAAATAACATTCACACACGAATTCACAATATAGCATGATTTTTAAATCTCATTGTTGTGGATTTATGGGCCAAATGGAAGGAATTTAGTGTTTGATTCCTGTAAATGTATGACCATTTATTTGGTCACTAATGGCTCCTTTACCTCCAGTTGCCTTTATCTAAGCAGGTTCACTGCACGACACTGAACAACCAGACTTGCCTTCTCCCTGGTCAACTCCTGTACAAGCTGCTCTGGGAATCCATGAGGGAGGGAGACAGACAGACAGACACTCCACAAACTCCTCGTCCACTTGGCCTTGCTCTCCTGTCCCACCCTGCGCCTTCCGCCCCGCTCTTGACGTCACCGCTTGCGGCGGGGCAGCGACGTCATTTCCGGGCCGTTGCCCCTCTCTCTCGCCCCCGGGCCCCACAGCTGTATTACACTCGCTCCCGGGCCCCACAACTGCATTACAATACAATACAATACAATTTATTGTCATTTGAGCCCCAGTGAGACTCAAACGAAATTTTGTTTCCACAGCCATACAAACAAAGACAATGTCCTACGGACATACACACAATTAAGTTCACACAAACATCCATCACAGTGAACCCACTGTGATGGAGGCAAAGTATTTTCTCTCCCCTGCTCTCCATGTCTCTCCCGATGTCCAAGCCCCAGGCGGGTGATGATAAGTCCCACGGCCATTTTAGGCCGCGCGGGGCGATTTACGGCCCCGCTCCCGGTCTGAAAGTACAAGGTCGGAGCCCCAGCGTGCGATGGTGAGTCCCACGGCCATGAAGCCGTGCCGGGTGATGTATGACCCCGCTCCAGGTCGTTCCAACCCCGCGACACGGGCTGGAGAAGTCGCGTTGCGGGAGCTCCGGGAAGCGGTCTCTCTCTCTCCCCCCGGACCCGCGAGCTCCCGATGTCCCAGTCCACCGGACCTGCGGCTGCGTTGCTGGAGCCTCCGAGCCCCAGGAGTCGAGTCGCAGCAGCGAGTCACCACCGCTCCCCACGCACCGAGGCCGGCCAGCACCACGATGGTGAGTAGTCTGCAGCTCCACAGCTCCGCAGACTCCCGAGCCCCCGGGTCGTTCAGGTGGAGGCCGCTCCACGGTGCTAGGCCCCAACGACAACGGAGACCCGACAGGGAAAAGGTCGGGTCTCCCGTACAGGGAAGAGATTTA
This sequence comes from Amblyraja radiata, assembly GCF_010909765.2. NCBI lineage: Eukaryota > Metazoa > Chordata > Chondrichthyes > Rajiformes > Rajidae > Amblyraja > Amblyraja radiata. The sequence goes on along the minus strand of NW_022630148.1, from coordinate 873,242 downwards.
AAACGGTTTCCCCCTCCCCCCCCCCCCCCCCCCGCCCCCACATATACACATTTAAAACCAAGCTTAAAAAAACACAAACACTACATTTAACTAGACAAAAATAAAAAAAAGACAGACAGGCTGTAGGAGCCGCTGCAACGAGTCGCGCCGCCACCAGGACATTACACTCGCTCCCGGGCGACTTCAACTCTCCAGCCTGTTAACCTCCCGCCTCCCCCTCTTACCCCTCCTCTCTCCCTCCCCCCATCCTCGTTCTCCCCCACCTCTCTCCCACCACCCTCCGCTCGCAGCCCCGCCGCGCGCCCCCCGCCGCGCGCCCACCACCTCCTCCTCTCTCCCCCCTCCTCTCTTCCACCCCTCCTACTCTCTTCCCCCTCCCCTCTCTCCCACCCCCTAATCCTCTCTCCCACCCCCATCTCTCCCACCGCTCCTCTTCCCCCCTCCTCTCTCTCCCTTCCTCCTCTCTATCCACCCCTCCTCCTTTCGCCCCCCTCCTCCTCTCCCCCCCCTTCTCTACCCACCCGTTCTCTATCCACCCGTCCTCTCTCCCCCTCCTCCCCCCCCCTCCCCCTTCCCCTCTCCCTCTCCCCCTCACTCACTGACCATCCATCACCGCCGTTTACCGCTCCGAAGCTGGAACAGCTGTGAAGCGACGGTAAAGAGCATGAATTTAAAGCTGCTGCATTTGATTGACACCGTGTCTCCCGCATCCACCCGGGATCCGAGCGCGTGTGTGCGGGGCCAGAGCGCGTGTGTGTGCGGGGCCAGAGCGCGTGTGTGCGGGGCCAGAGCGCGTGTGTGTTCGGGGCCAGAGCGCGTGTGTGTTCGGGGCCAGAGCGCGTGTGTGCGGGCCCGGAGCGAGTGTGTGCGGGGCCAGAGCGCGTGTGTGCGGGGCCAGGGCGTGTGTGTGCGGGGCCAGAGCGCGTGTGTGCGGGGCCAGAGCGCGTGTGTGCGGGGCCGGAGTGCGTGTGTGCGGGGCCAGAGCGCGTGTGTGCGGGGCCAGGGCGTGTGTGTGCGGGGCCAGAGCGCGTGTGTGCGGGGCCAGGGCGCGTTTTAAAAAAGGGTCAACGCTTTTCTTTTTATCAATATTTATTTATAGGGGGGGGTTGCAAGGTCTATAAACTATACACTTGAACTTAGCAATAAGTTTAACAGGTGCATTGAGAATAGAATTATAAAATAAAAGGCACATCTGGTATTTCGTACTGGGAAATAATTAAAGGTGTTTGTTGTAGCGTGTGTCTTGGAATAAAGCACGGAGTCGTGTTTAGAGAGAGACACTTTTTATTCTGATCCTCCCGGTTGTAGGGAAGACCAAACGAGAGAAAGATGGCACCCAAACCCCACCCTTTAAAGCCTCCGGCTAAGGGCCGCCTCCGGACTGAACCACTCCTGTGCCGAGGGGTTCGACACTAAGGTGGCACGACCCTTGGGAGCCGCCACAGGACCCCCCTCCCAGAACCAGAGGCACGAAACGCACCGGCGGGCGAACGACCCGGCCGGCCCGTGTGCGGAAGTTAGCCGCTCGTGGGGCTTGCGGAGGCATAGGTGGAGGGACAGGACGAGGGACCGGCGGGAGGACAGGTGGAGTGACAGGCGGAGGGAGCCGTGAAGGGGGGCGCCCTCGGGGCCGAGGTTGGGCAACCAGCACCGGCTGGTCAATGTCCAGGTGTGCCGGCTTCAACCGGTCGATCGACACTGCCTCCGGCCGGCCCCCCATGTCCAGGACAAAAGTCGACTGCCCGTGTTCCAGCACTCGGAACGGACCCTCGTACGGCCTCTGGAGTGGAGTCCGGTGGGCATCACGGCGGAGGAAGACGTACGGGCAGTCCCTGAGGGCTGATGGCACGTGTGGGCGAAATGTCCCATGGCGGGACGTCGGGACGGGTGCGAGCCTGCCAACTTGCTCGCGAAGGCGCTGTAGGGTGGATGAGGGCGTTCCCTGCTGCCCCGGCGCCGACGGCACGAACTCCCCGGGCACCGTGAGTGGCGACCCGTAAACGAGCTCCGCCGATGATGAGCCCAAGTCCTCTTTGGGAGCAGTCCGGATGCCCAGCATGACCCACGGCAACTCGTCCATCCAGTCCGGGCCGGAGAGTCGTGCCTTCAGTGCTGCCTTCAGCTGCCGGTGGAATCTCTCCACCAGACCGTTAGCTTGCGGGTGGTAAGCCGTGGTGTGGTGTAGTCGCACCCCCAGCAAGTGAGCCATGGCTGACCACAGCTCGGAGGTGAACTGTGGCCCCCGGTCTGAGGAGATGTGCGCCGGCACCTCGAAGCGAGCAATCCAGTGCGCGGACAACGCACGAGCACACGTAGCCGTTGAGGTATCGGTCAACGGAATGGCCTCCGGCCACCGCGTGAAGCGGTCCACCATTGTAAGCAGGTGGGTGATGCCCCGGGACGGCGGGAGAGGCCCTACAATGTCTATGTGGAGATGGTCGAACCGCCGGTGAGGTAGACCAAACTCCTGGAGCGGCGCACGGACATGGCGCTGGATTTTTGCCGTCTGGCACGGAATGCAGGTGCGAGCCCAATGGCCAACCTGCTTGCGCAGACCGTGCCACATGAAACGAGCGGCCACTAGTGCCGTTGTCGCCCGGATTGATGGGTGAGCCAGTCCGTGGATCACCTCGAACACCCTCCGGCGCCAGGTGGCAGGGACGATGGGGCGCGGCTGACCGGACGACACATCGCACAGGATTGTCACTCCCCCAGGACCGAGAGGGACATCCTCAAGGCGGAGGCCGGAGATGGCAGTCCGGTAGGCGGGCACCTCATCGTCCGTGAGCTGTGCCGCCGCCAGAGCAGAATAGTCCATTCCGGGCGCCACCTCGAACACGGCGTTGATAGCGGGCCGGGACAATGCGTCGGCCACCCGGTTGTCTTTCCCCTTGATGTAGCAGATAGATGTCGTGTACTCCGATATATAGGCCAATTGCCGCTGCTGTCGTGCGGACCAGGGATCGGAAACTTTCTGCAGGGCGAAAGTGAGCGGCTTATGGTCGGTGTAGGCGGTGAACGGGCGGCCCTCCAGGAAGTAACGAAAATGGCGCACAGCCAGGTACAGAGCCAGGAGCTCACGATCGAACGCGCTGTACTTGGTCTGCGCACGGTTGAGGTGCCGACTGAAGAAGGCCAGGGGCCGCCAACCTCCGCCCGTCAGCTGCTCCAGCACAGCACCAACCGCCGACTCCGAGGCGTCCACCGTGAGAGCAGTCAGGGCATCTCCCCGCGGGTGTACCAGCAGTACGGCCCGAGCAAGGGCCTCCTTCGCGCCGTCAAAAGCTGCCTCCGCCTCGTGGGTCCACTCAACGCTCTTGTGCTGCCCACCCGCCAGAAGTTGATACAGGGGCCGCATGATGTGGGCCGCGGATGGCACGAAACGATGATAAAACGCCACCATGCCGACAAATTCCTGCAGGCCACGCACCGTGCGTGGGCGGGGAAACCGGCGGATGGCGTCGACCCTGTCAGGCAGGGGAACCGCGCCTTGCGCAGTCACACGGTGGCCGAGGAAGTCAATTTCATTCACCCCAAAACGGCACTTGTCCAGGTTGATGGCCAAACCATGCTCGCTGAGCCGCTGACAGAGCTGCCGAAGGTGAGTACAGTGTTCCTGTTGCGAGCGGCTGGCCACCAGGATGTCGTCCAGGTACACGAACACGAAATCGAGGCCGCGACAAACCCCGTCCATGAGGCGCTGAAAGGCCTGTGCTGCGTTTTTGAGGCCGAACGGCATCCGAGTAAACTCGTAAAGCCCGAATGGCGTGATGATCGTCGTCTTCGGCACGTCATCCGGGTGAACTGGGATCTGATTATAACCCCGTACCAAATCCTCTTTGGAAAAAATCGTGGCCCCAGCCAAATGGGCCGTGAAGTCCTGGATGTGGGGTACGGGGTATCGATCCGCTGTTGTTGCCGCGTTCAACCGTCGGTAATCCCCACATGGTCGCCAGCCCCCGCTTGACTTGGGGACCATGTGGAGTGGGGACGCCCAAGGGCTGCTTGAAGGGTGGACGATCCCCAAGGCCTCCATCGTGCGGAATTCCCGCCGTGCCAGACGCAGTTTATCTGGTGGCAGTCGCCGTGCTCGTGCATGGAGTGGTGGGCCGGTAGTCGGGATATAATGCAACACTCCGTGGCTGGGGGTTGCTGATTGAAACTGCGGAGTGAGAATGTCAGGGAACGCAGCCAAGATACGTGCAAATCGGGAGTCCACGGACGCCAGTGGCCGTCCCACTGGTTGATCCACACGCAACGTGATCGGCTCCATCGTAGTGGCGTTGATCAAACGCTGACGTCCGACGTCCACCATGAGGGAATGCGCCCGGAGGAAATCGGCCCCGAGCAATGGTTGGGAGACGTCGGCAATGGTGAAGCTCCATGAGAAATGGCAGGAGCCGAGCACGATGGGAACCATCCGCAGTCCATATGTGCGGATGGGGCTGCCGTTCGCCGCGGTGAGGACGGGCCCCCGCTTACCGGAACGAATGTCGGCCAGCGAAGGGGGCAGGACGCTGAGCTCCGCTCCTGTATCCACGAGGAAGCGGGTCCCGGAGCGCCGATCCCAGGCAAAAAGGCGATGAATTTGGCCGGCCGCCGCGGGGACTATTGGCAGCCGGCCCAGGCGTTTCCCGGGAATGTGCATGGCTGGCGGCATTGTTGTGCTGCAGCACCCCAGCGTTGATGGTAGTAGCACCAACGTCTCCTGTTGGAGTCACTTGGAGCTTGCCTGCCCCTGCTGGTGGTGCCTGCCGCTTGCTGGCGCTGGGCTGCAGGTGCAGTACCCCTCACTGCCGCTGGGGGCGATCGTACGGGCCGTCGGGCTGGAGCTGTCACTCCTTCCACATCTCCCCCGCCCCACCGGGGGAATTCGGGAGCTGCTGGGGTGACATCATCGGCGTACCTGCTGACGGCGAGCGCGTTGACGTCATCAGGGCGCGTCGACCTCAGCGCGACCCCGTCTCTGCTGACGCCCAGCGCGCTGACGTCATCAGGGCGCGCCATCCACAGGGCGTCGGCGCGCCTCCCGAGGGCCCGAAGGTCGGCAAACGAGACGTCGGTGAGCTGCAGACGAATGTAGGCCGGCAGCAGATGCAGGTATGTATACTCAAACATCAGGCACGGCGTGTGCCCGTCTAGTAGAGCCACCATCTCCTTTAGGAGGGAAGATGGCCTCCGGTCGCCTAGGCCCTCCATATGCAGGAGCCTACCTGCCCGCTCCATCCTACTCAGTCCGTAAATCTGGAGCAGGAGCTCTTTCAGGCCGAGGTATTTATTATTGTCCGGGGGGTCTGCGAGGAAGTCCGTGACATCTTCAGCCGCATCCTGGTCGAGGGCTCCCACCAGGTAGTAGAAACGGGTGGCATCGACCGTGATGCCCCGCAGGTTGAACTGGGCCTCCGCCTGCTGGAACCAGATGAGCGGCCGGGTGGTCCAGAACTTGGGCAGTTTAACGGAGACCGCGTCCAGAGACAGGGCCAGGCCGGCCTGTGAGGAGGTAGGGCTTTCTCTGTTCTCCATCATGACGCCAATGGAGCGTCGGGGTCACCAATGTAGCGTGTGTCTTGGAATAAAGCACGGAGTCGTGTTTAGAGAGAGACACTTTTTATTCTGATCCTCCCGGTTGTAGGGAAGACCAACGAGAGAAAGATGGCACCCAAACCCCAGCCTTTAAAGCCTCCGGCTAAGGGCCGCCTCCGGACTGAACCACTCCTGTGCCGAGGGGTTCGACACTAAGGTGGCACGACCCTTGGGAGTCGCCACAAAGTAACCAATCTACACTTCTCTCTATAATTACAGCGCAGTCGCAAAGAATATCCCGTACAGTGGTGGTGAGTTTCACAAACATGCCATTATATTCAGGATGTGGTACAATACACTGACACAACCCAAAGTGTTTCAATCTTCTTCTTATCGAGTCCACACACAAGATTAGAAGTTGTTCAGCAAGAGCTGAACACACTTCTCGGCATCTGCACAATGGTGTCTGTCTTGCGCTTCTTGTGCGTCTTGTGCGTGGTGGTGGAAAGATTGGTTGAAACAGGGCCGCAACGTGAACGCTCTTTCCTTGACCCCAGTGTTTCAATGATTCACATCGCTAGTAAATTTTCAAAACACTCGCGACACTATAATTATATGCGCATTTTATATTTTTGGAATAATTAATAGGTGATCAACTTCTCTTTGCAGTCTTACATCCTTGCTTTCCACCAGGTAGACAAAAATGCTGGAGAAACTCAGCGGGTGAGGCAGCATCTACGGAGCGAAGGAAATAGGCGACGTTTTGGGTCGAGACCCTGCTTCAGACTGATGTGAGGGGGGGGGGGGGTGGGAAGAAGAATGGAAAGGCGGAGACAGTGGGAAGAGGGAGAGCTGGGAAGGGGGGAGAGAGCAGGGACTACCTGAAATTGGAGAATTCCGTGTTCATACCGCTGGGGTGTAAACTACCCACGCAAATTATGAGGTGCTGCTCTAAAAATTTGCGGTGGTGCTCACTCTGGCCACGGAGGAGGGGGAGGGGGTGGTTTGGGTGGGAAGGGACGAATTGACCAGGGAGTTACGGAGGGAACAGTCTCTGCAGAAAGCAGGCAGGGGAGGAGATGGGAAGATGTGGCCAGTGGTGGGATCCCGTTGGAGGTGGCGAAAATGTCAGAGGATTATCTGTTGTATGTGACGGCTAGTGGGGTGGAAGGTGAGGACAAGGGGGACTCTGTCCTTGTTACGAGTGGGGGGGATGGGGTGTGAGAGCAGAGTTACGGGGTATAGAAGAGACCCTGGTGAGAGCCTCATCTATAGTCGAACAGGGGAACCTCCGTTCCCTGAAGAATGAGGACATGTCCGATGCCCTGGTCTAGAATCCACCAGAGTCATGTTTAATCTTCTTTGCCAAATGGAAACAGTTTTCACCATCAACCAGCAGCAAGAGCGGAGGCTGATGATGATAAAGTCACACCTGGGATCCTGCAGGTCCCCCCCCCCCCGCTGCAATTCCCCCATCCCCCACTGGAGGGCAGCACCGGATATCTGACATCAGCAGCGGCAGCGCCTCGTACCCGGGTCACGTGACAGCGGGCAGGGTGGCCTCTGATGTCACCGCCGGACCGGGGAGCGTTGGGGTTTAAAGGGGAGGGCGGACGTTTAAAGGGGAGGGCGGGAAATCGGCCAACAATATTCTGGTCCCCAGGGCGGGGACGTTTACACCCAGAGATGTTCACACAGACACACTCAGTCCGGGTCTGCGTTCCTGCAGCGACCTCAGTTCCTCCTTCCCGGTCAGACTGAAGTTATTCGCCCTCAGGCTGAAACAGGCGAGGAATAAAGAGGAAATAAACAGATGAAACAACAGTGTCAATAACAGGGACTGGGGTTAATATTTCAACAATATTTACAGAACAGAATCACAGTAGAAAGAAGCCCGCGGATGGATGGATGGACCCCCTGATATTTTATCACATTAAACATTAACACAAACTCACTTGATCCGCTTCAGACTCGGGAGGTTCAGTATGAGGGGGCGGAGAGCGGGGACACATCGGTCTGTGAGGGAGTTGTGTTTCAGGTTCAGCTCCATCAGTGAGGGGTTTGTACTGAGAGCGGAGACGAGATCCTCGGTTCCAGAATCTGTGAGACCGACTTCCATCAGCCTGGAGATGAGAGAGGGTGAGGGTGAGGGACAGACAGGAGACGGTGCAAATCCCCAGTGTTTATCAGTGACACCATTACTGATCATATTAATGTTCAGTGTCAGACACCCAGTGAGTGTAAACACAATCTCTCACAGTCTGGGACTTACCACAGTTTATGTATTTTACAGTCCGGGTTCCTCAGAGCCGCAGACACCAGTTTCACTCCGGAATCTCCCAGTTTATTCCCACTTATGTCCAGCCACGTCAGCGTGTAGGTTGTACTGAGAGCGGAGGCGAGATCCTCGGCACCAGAATCTGTGAGAGCAACACGTTGCGGCCTAGAGATGAGAGAGAGTGAGGGTGAGGGACACAGAGAGACAGGAGACGGTGCAAATCCCCAGTGTTTATCAGTGACACCATTACTGATCATATTAATGTTCAGTGTCAGACACCCAGTGAGTGTGAACACAATCTCTCACAGTCTGGGACTTACTCCAGTCTCTGTATGTTACAGTCCGGGTTCCTCAGAGCCGCAGACACCAGTTTCACTCCGGAATCTCCCAGGCCGTTGTCTCCCAGTCTAAACACAAACAGACAGAGTAAGAAACAAACTGATACAAACCCTGCCCGGCGAGGCTGAGATCGATAACTTCTCCCAAAGGGATATTTCTGGAAACACCTCAGCACATTATTGAACAAATCTCTGTGGATGTGGCATTTGGTGACTTTCACCATTTATTCTCATTCCTCGACCGACGACCGGGAAATGTTCCCCGTGCAGAGAACGGCGGCAGACGGGCAACGCGCGACCCGGGGGAAGGGGTCGATTACCGGTGACAAGGGGGAAGGGCGGGGCGAATAATAGGAGTGGTGCCCCCCCCACCCCCACCCGTGCACAGTGACGGCCGCTCGGCCCCACAGAAGGGGTGCTGGACGGAATAACAAAATAGTGAAACAATTTTACAGTTCAGTGTTAGCGACAAACGGACAGTTACCCCAAGTACTGACACTTGTGCAGAGCCGGTCCCAGCTGCTGGAAACCTTCACACTGAATGCGGCAGCTCCCCAGATCTAGTTCTTTGATTGTATCACAGAGCCTGATGGCATGAGACAGGACCACACAGTCAATCGGGGTCAGTCCCAGTCCACGGAATGAAAGTGTTTCCACAGATCCCAGTGTCTGCTGAGCCAGTGCAGGATTCTGAGACTCGAACAGGTAGTGCAGCGTGTTCAGGAGCTTCCTTTGACCAGCTTCACTCCTTGCGTTTCCAGCCCAGCGTTTAACCTCCCCCTTCACCCAGTCAATCACTCGGCAGATTGTTTGATGAGGGAATTTACCCAGAAACTCCTCCAGGATCCAAGATGACCGTGGGGAGGAGAGACCAGCAACAAAACGGAGAAACACTTCAAATCGCCCGTCTGTCATGCCATGGGCTTCAATGAGGTGTCGTGATATCCCCGCGATCTACAGTCAGGAATTGTGCAAGTGCGGCTACAAACTCGTGGATGGTGAGGTGCGGGAAGGTGTACACCACGCTCCGGGCTGAATCCTTTCTCTCCAAAAGTTCCATCAGGAACCCGGACAGGAACTGGGAAGGCTGCAGATTGTATTTGATCAAATCTCCATCTGTGAACACAATGTTCTTCTCAGCCACTCCAGTGAAGGCCATCTGACCAACTCTCAGTAACACCTCACGGAGGCTCTCAATCTCACGGCCGTGGTTTTTCAGGATGTTGTAAATAAAGTAGCAATATAGTTGGGTGATGGTCTTGGGAACTCGCTGCGTGTCCCGGTGTGTTTGTGTGAAGAAGGGGCCCAGTGTCAGGCCGAGGATCCAGCAGTAGGAGGGGTTGTAGCTCATGGTGTACAGGATCTCGTTCTCCTTCACGTGTTTGAAAACAGCTGCTGCCACCGACTGATCTACAAAATACCTGGTGAAATATTCCTTCCGTTCCTCACCAACAAACCCCAGGATTTCAGCCCAGACACTGATCTCTGCCTTTTCCAGTAAATGTAACGCAGTGGGGCGGGTGGTCACTAGCACTGAACACCCTGGGAGCAGCTTGTGCTGGACTAAACTGTACACAATGTCAGACACTTCACACCACCACTCGGGATCTGGGCACTGGTGCTGAGGTTCTGTGTCTCTCCGACTGTCAGCAAAATCATCCAGACCGTCGAATATAAACAGCAATCCCTCTGGGTTATTCCAGACCTCCTGCAGCATATTCCCAAAGTAAGGATACTGATCCAGAATCAGTTCCCTCAGGGTTACACTGCAGTTAATGGTGTTCAATTCTCGGAATTTGAAACTGAAGACAAACTGGATATGTTGGTATATTTTCTCCGTGGCCCAGTCATGAACAATCTTTTGCATCATTGTTGTTTTTTCCGATTCCCGGAACTCCGGCCACGGCAGACACACTCCCAGAACCGGTTTACTCCGGGTAAAGCTGCTGTGGAACAATTGATCAGTCCTGATTTTATCCAGTTCTCCCCGGAGACATTGATTTCTCCACTCTTCATGGTCCCGGCCTCTTGCCAGCAGCTCATGTTCCACCAGTGTCCGATCTCGAACAGTGGAGATGATTGTGAGCTCAGCGTATCGATCAAGCAGCTGGAAAACCTTAACCTTCTCGTTCATCAGGATGGTGTTCACGCTCAGTATTTCAGTCTGTGCTCGCAGAGTCTCCTTGTGTTTCTGTTGAACATCTTGCACGGAAACAGGCAGATAATGGACACATGTTAGATGGCTCGTCAAAACTGAACGTTACACAGTGTGTCAGGGCCCATCCAGGAGTGTGTGGGGTTACATAGTGTGTCAGGGCCCATCCAGGAGTGTGTGGGGTTACACAGTGTGTCAGGGCCCATCCAGGAGTGTGTGGGGTTACACAGTGTGTCAGGGCCCATCCAGGAGTGTGTGGGGTTACACAGTGTGTCAGGGACATCCAGGAGTGTGTGGGGGTACACAGTGTGTCAGGACACTATCCAGGAGTGTGTGGGGTTACACAGTGTGTCAGGGACTCTATCCAGAAGTGTGTGGGGTTACACAGTGTGTCAGGGACATCCAGGAGTGTGTGGGGATACACAGTGTGTCAGGGACTATATCCAGGAGTGTGTGGGGTTACAGAGTGTGTCAGGGATTCTATCCACGAGTGTGTGGGGTTACACAGTGTGTCAGAGACACCTAGGAGTGTGTGGGGTTACACAGTGTGTCAGGTACACTATCTAGGAGTGTGTGGGGTTACACAGCGTGTCAGGGACATGCAGGAGTGTGTGGGGTTACACAGTGTGTCAATCACACGCAGGAGTGTGTGGGGCTACACAGTGTGTCAGAACGCTTCCAGGAGTGTGTGGGATTACACAGTGTGTCAGGGACATCCAGGAGTGTGTGGGGTTACACAATGTGTCAGAACGCTGCCAGGAGTGTGTGGGGTTACACAGTGTGTCAGGGATATCCAGGAGTGTGTGGGGTTACACAGTGTGGGTGTGTGTGGGATAACACAGTGTGTCAGGGCCCATCCAGGAGTGTGTGGGGTTACACAGTGTGTCAGGGACTCTATCCAGGAGTTAGTGGGTTTACACAGTGTGTCAGAACGCTATCAGGAGTGTGTGGGGTTACACAGTGTGTCAGGGACTCTATCCAGGAGTGTGTTGGGTTACACAGTGTGTCAGGGACATCCAGGAGTGTGTGGGGTTACACAGTGTGTCAGGGCCCATCCAGGAGTGTGTGGGGTTACACAGTGTGTCAGGGACATCCAGGAGTGTGTGGGGATACACAGTGTGTCAAGGACATCCAGGAGTGTGTGGGGTTACACAGTGTGTCAGGGACACTATTTAGGAGTGTGTGGGGTTACACAGTGTGTCAGAACGCTGCCAGGAGTGTGTGGGGTTACAGTCTATCAGGGCCCATCCAGGAGTGTGTGGGGTTACACATTTTGTCAGGGACTCTATCCAGGAGTGTGTGGAGTTACACAGTGTGTCAGGGACACTATCCAGGAGTGTGTGGGGTTACACCGTGTGTCAGAACGCTGCCAGCAGTGTGTGGGGTTACACAGTCTATCATGGCCAATCCAGGAGTGTGTGGGGTTACAGAATGTGTCAGAAACATGCAGGAGTGTGTGGGGTTACACATTGTGTCAGAACGCTGGCAGGAGTGTGTGGGGTTACACAGTCTATCAGGGCCCATACAGGAGTGTGTGGGGTTACACATTTTGTCAGGGACTCTATCCAGGAGTGTGTGGGGTTACACAGTGTGTCAGGGACTCTATCCAGGAGCGTGTGGGGTTACACAGTGTGGGAGTGTGTGGGGTTACACAGTGTGTCAGGGCCCCATGCAGGAGCTGGTGTGGGGTTACACAGTGTGTCAGGGACTCTATCCAGGAGTGTGTGGGGTTACACAGTGTGTCAGAACGCTGCCAGGAGTGTGTGGGGTTACACAGTGTGTCAGGGCCCATCCAGGAGTGTGTGGGGTTACACAGTGTGTCAGGGACTCTATCCAGGAGTGTGTGGGGTTACACAGTGTGTCAGAACGCTGCCAGGAGTGTGTGGGGTTACACAGTGTGTCAGGGACATCCAGGAGTGTGTGGGGTTACACAGTGTGTCAGGGCCCATCCAGGAGTGTGTGGGGTTACACAGTGTGTCAGGGACATCCAGGAGTGTGTGGGGTTACACAGAGTGTCAGGGACATCCAGGAGTGTGTGGGGTTACACAGAGTGTCAGGGACATCCAGGAGTGTGTGGGGATACACAGTGTGTCAAGGACATCCAGGAGTGTGTGGGGTTACACTGTTTGTCAGGGACACTATTTAGGAGTGTGTAGGGTTACACAGTGTGTCAGAACGCTGCCAGGAGTGTGTGGGGTTACAGTCTATCAGGGCCCATCCAGGAGTGTGTGGGGTTACACATTTTGTCAGGGACTCTGTCCAGGAGTGTGTGGAGTTACACAGTGTGTCAGGGACATCCAGGAGTGTGGGGTTACACAGCGTGTCAGGGACACTATACAGGAGTGTGCGGGGTTACACAGTGTGTCAGGGATTCTATCCACGAGTGTGTAGGGTTACACAGTGTGTCAGGGACATCCAGGAGTGTGTGGGGTTACACAGTGTGTCAGGGACATCCAGGAGTGTGTGGGGTTACACAGTGTGGGAGTGTGTGGGTTACACAGTGTGTCAGGGCCCATCGAGGAGTGTGTGGGGTTACACAGTGTGTCAAGGACTCTATCCAGGAGTGTGTGGGGTTACACAGCGTGTCAGGGACTATATCCAGGAGTGTGTGGGTTTACACAGTGTGTCAGGGATTCTATCCAGGAGTGTGTGGGGTTACACAGTGTGCCAGGGACATCCAGGAGTGTGTGGTGTTACACAGTGTGTCAGGGACTCTATCCAGGAGTGTGTGGGGTTACACAGCGTGTCAGGGACTCTATCCAGTTGTGTGTGGGGTTACACAGTGTGTCAGGGACATCCAGGAGTGTGTGCGGTTACACAGTGTGTCAGGGACTCTATCCAGGAGTGTGTGGGGTTACACAGTGTGTCAGGGACATTCAGGAGTGTGTGGGGATACACAGTGTGTCAGGGACTATATCCAGGAGTGTGTGGGGTTACACAGTGTGTCAGGGATTCTCTCCAGGAGTGTGTGGGGTTACACATTCTATCAGGGCCCATCCAGGAGTGTGTGGGGTTACACATTTTGTCAGGGACTCTATCCAGGAGCGTGTGGGGTTACACAGTGTGTCAGGGACTCTATCCAGGAGTGTGTGGGGTTACACAGTGTGTCAGGGACTCTATCCAGTTGTGTGTGGGGTTACACAGTGTGTCAGAACGCTGCCAGGAGTGTGTGGGGTTACACAGTGTGTCAGGGACATCCAGGAGTGTGTGGGGTTACACAGTGTGTCAGGACCCATCCAGGAGTGTGTGGGGTTACACAGTGTGTCAGGGACTCTATCCAGGAGTGTGTGGGTTACACAGTGTGTCAGGGACCCATCCAGGAGTGTGTGGGGTTACACAGTGTGTCAGGACTCTATCCAGGAGTGTGTGGGGTTACACAGTGTGTCAGGGACTCTATCCAGGAGTGTGTGGGGTTACACAGTGTGTCAGGGACATCCAGGAGTGTGTGGGGTTACACAGTGTGTCAGGGCCCATCCAGGAGTGTGTGGGGTTACACAGTGTGTCAGGGACACTATTCAGGAGTGTGTGGGGTTACACAGTGTGTCAGGACTCTATCCAGGAGTGTGTGGGGTTACACAGTGTGTCAGGGACCATCCAGGAGTGTGTGGGGTTACACAGTGTGTCAGGGCCCATCCAGGAGTGTGTGGGGTTACACAGTGTGTCAGGGACATGCAGGAGTGTGTGGGGTTACACAGTGTGTCAGAACGCTGGCAGGAGTGTGTGGGGTTACACAGTCTATCAGGGCCCATCCAGGAGTGTGTGGGGTTACACATTTTGTCAGGGACTCTATCCAGGAGCGTGTGGGGTTACACAGTGTGTCAGGGACTCTATCCAGGAGCGTGTGGGGTTACACAGTGTGTCAGGGACTCTATCCAGTTGTGTGTGGGGTTACACAGTGTGTCAGAACGCTGCCAGGAGTGTGTGGGGTTACACAGTGTGTCAGAACGCTGCCAGGAGTGTGTGGGGTTACACAGTGTGTCAGGGACATCCAGGAGTGTGTGGGGTTACACAGTGTGTCAGGGCCCATCCAGGAGTGTGTGGGGTTACTCAGTGTCAAGGACATGCAGGAGTGTGTGGGGTTACACAGTGTGTCAGGGACTCTATCCAGGAGTGTGTGGGGTTAAACGGTGTCTCAGGGCCCATCCCGGAGTGTGTGGGGTTACACAGTGTGTCAGGGACATCCAGGAATGTGTGGTGTTACACAGTGTGTCAGGGACTCTATCCAGGAGTGTGTGGGGTTACACAGCGTGTCAAGGACTCTATCCAGTTGTGTGTGGGGTTGCACAGTGTGTCAGGGACATCCAGGAGTGTGTGCGGTTACCCAGTGTGTCAGGGACTCTATCCAGCAGTGTGTGGGGTTACACAGTGTATTGGGGACATGCAGGAGTGTGTGGGGTTACACAGTGTGTCAGGGACATGCAGGAGTTTGTGGGGCTACACAGTGTGTCAGAACGCTGCCAGGAGTGTGTGGGGTTACACAGTGTGTCAGGGACATCCAGGAGTGTGTGGGGTTACACAATGTGTCAGAACGCTGCCAGGAGTGTGTGGGGTTACACAGTGTGTCAGAACGCTGCCAGGAGTGTGTGGGGTTACACAGTGTGTCAGGGACATCCAGGAGTGTGTGGGGTTACACAGTGTGGGAGTGTGTGCGGTTACCCAGTGTGTCAGGGACTCTATCCAGGAGTGTGTGGGGTTACACAGTGTGTCAGGGACTCTATCCAGCAGTGTGTGGGGTTACACAGTGTGTCAGGGACATGCAGGAGTTTGTGGGGCTACACAGTGTGTCAGAACGCTGCCAGGAGTGTGTGGGGTTACACAGTGTGTCAGGGACATCCAGGAGTGTGTGGGGTTACACAATGTGTCAGAACGCTGCCAGGAGTGTGTGGGGTTACACAGCGTGTCAGAACGCTGCCAGGAGTGTGTGGGGTTACACAGTGTGTCAGGGACATCCAGGAGTGTGTGGGGTTACACAGTGTGGGAGTGTGTGGGGTTACACAGTGTGTCAGGGCCCATCCAGGAGTGTGTGGGGTTACACAGTGTGTCAGGGACTCTATCCAGGAGTGTGTGGGGTTACACAGTGTGTCAGAACGCTGCCAGGAGTGTGTGGGGTTACACAGTGTGTCAGGGACATCCAGGAGTATGTGGGGTTACACAGTGTGTCAGGGCCCATCCAGGAGTGTGTGGGGTTACACAGTGTGTCAGGGACATCCAGGAGTGTGTGGGGTTACACAGAGTGTCAGGGACATCCAGGAGTGTGTGGGGTTACACAGAGTGTCAGGGACATCCAGGAGTGTGTGGGGATACACAGTGTGTCAAGGACATCCAGGAGTGTGTGGGGTTACACAGCGTGTCAGGGACATCCAGGAGTGTGTGGGGTTACACAGTGTGGGAGTGTGTGGGGTTACACAGTGTGTCAGGGCCCATCGAGGAGTGTGTGGGGTTACACAGTGTGTCAAGGACTCTATCCAGGAGTGTGTGGGGTTACACAGTGTGTCAGGGACATCCAGGAGTGTGTGGGGATACACAGTGTGTCAGGGACTATATCCAGGAGTGTGTGGGGTTACACAGTGTGTCAGGGATTCTATCCAGGAGTGTGTGGGGTTACACAGTGTGTCAGGGACATCCAGGAGTGTGTGGTGTTACACAGTGTGTCAGGGACTCTATCCAGGAGTGTGTGGGGTTACACAGCGTGTCAGGGACTCTATCCAGTTGTGTGTGGGGTTACACAGTGTGTCAGGGACATCCAGGAGTGTGTGCGGTTACACAGTGTGTCAGGGACTCTATCCAGGAGTGTGTGGGGTTACACAGTGTGTCAGGGACTCTATCCTGCAGTGTGTGGGGTTACACAGTGTGTCAGGGACATTCAGGAGTGTGTGGGGATACACAGTGTGTCAGAACGCTGCCAGCAGTGTGTGGGGTTACACAGTCTATCAGGGCCCATCCAGGAGTGTGTGGGGTTACACATTTTGTCAGGGACTCTATCCAGGAGCGTGTGGGGTTACACAGTGTGTCAGGGACTCTATCCAGGAGCGTGTGGGGTTACACAGTGTGTCAGGGACTCTATCCAGTTGTGTGTGGGGTTACACAGTGTGTCAGAACGCTGCCAGGAGTGTGTGGGGTTACACAGTGTGTCAGGGACATCCAGGAGTGTGTGGGGATACACAGTGTGTCAGGGCCCATCCAGGAGTGTGTGGGGTTACACAGTGTGTCAGGGACATCCAGGAGTGTGTGCGGTTACACAGTGTGTCAGGGACATACAGGAGTGTGTGGGGTTACACAGTGTGTCCGGGCCCATCCAGGAGTGTGTGGGGTTACACAGTGTGTCAGGGATTCTCTCCAGGAGTGTGTGGGGTTACACAGTGTGTCAGGGACATCCAGGAGGGTGTGGGGATACACAGTGTGTCAAGGACATCCAGGAGTGTGTGGGGTTACACAGTGTGTCAGGGACACTATTTAGGAGTGTGTGGGGTTACACAGTGTGTCAGAACGCTGCCAGGAGTGTGTGGGGTTACACAGTCTATCAGGGCCCATCTAGGAGTGTGTGGGGTTACAGAATGTGTCAGAACGTTGCCAGGAGTGTGTGGGGTACACAGTGTGTCAGGGACATGCAGGAGTATGTGGGGTTACACAGTGTGTCAGAACGCTGGCAGGAGTGTGTGGGGTTACACAGTCTATCAGGGCCCATCCAGGAGTGTGTGGGGTTACACATTTTGTCAGGGACTCTATCCAGGAGCGTGTGGGGTTACACAGTGTGTCAGGGACTCTATCCAGGAGCGTGTGGGGTTACACAGTGTGTCAGGGACTCTATCCAGTTGTGTGTGGGGTTACACAGTGTGTCAGAACGCTGCCAGGAGTGTGTGGGGTTACACAGTGTGTCAGAACGCTGCCAGGAGTGTGTGGGGTTACTCAGTGTCAGGGACATGCAGGAGTGTGTGGGGTTACACAGTGTGTCAGGGACTCCATCCAGGAGTGTGTGGGGTTAAACGGTGTATCAGGGCCCATCCCGGAGTGTGTGGGGTTACACAGTGTGTCAGGGACATCCAGGAATGTGTGGTGTTACACAGTGTGTCAGGGACTCTATCCAGGAGTGTGTGGGGTTACACAGCGTGTCAAGGACTCTATCCAGTTGTGTGTGGGGTTGCACAGTGTGTCAGGGACATCCAGGAGTGTGTGGGGTTACACAGTGTGTCAGGACTCTATCCAGGAGTGTGTGGGGTTACACAGTGTGTCAGGGACATCCAGGAGTGTGTGGGGTTACACAGTGTGTCAGGGACTCTATCCAGGAGTGTGTGGGGTTACACAGTGTGTCAGGACTCTATCCAGGAGTGTGTGGGGTTACACAGTGTGTCAGGGACTCTATCCAGGAGTGTGTGGGGTTACACAGTGTGTCAGGGACACTATCCAGGAGTGTGTGGGGTTACACAGTGTGTCAGGGACTCTATCCAGGAGTGTGTGGGGTTACACAGTGTGTCAGGGACTCTATCCAGGAGTGTGTGGGGTTACACAGTGTGTCAGGGCCCATCCAGGAGTGTGTGGGGTTACACAGTGTGTCAGGGACTCTATCCAGGAGTGTGTGGGGTTACACAGTGTGTATCCCCACACAGTGTGTCAGGGACTCTATCCAGGAGTGTGTGGGGTTACACAGTGTGTCAGGGACTCTATCCAGGAGTGTGTGGGGTTACACAGTGTGTCAGGGACTCTATCCAGGAGTGTGTGGAGTTACACAGTGTGTCAGGGACATCCAGGAGTGTGTGGGGTTACACAGTGTGTCAGAACGCTGCCAGGAGTGTGTGGGGTTACACAGTGTGTCAGGGACATCCAGGAGTGTGTGGGGTTACACAGTGTGTCAGAACAGTGCCAGGAGTGTGTGGGGTTACACAGTGTGTCAGGGACATCCAGGAGTGTGTGGGGTTACACAGTGTGTCAGGGACATCCAGGAGTGTGTGGGGTTACACAGTGTGGGAGTGTGTGGGGTTACACAGTGTGTCAGGGCCCATCCAGGAGTGTGTGGGGTTACACAGTGTGTCAGGGACTCTATCCAGGAGTGTGTGGGGTTACACAGTGTGTCAGAACGCTGCCAGGAGTGTGTGGGGTTACACAGTGTGTCAGGGACATCCAGGAGTGTGTGGGGTTACACAGTGTGTCAGGGACATCCAGGAGTGTGTGGGGTTACACAGTGTGTCAGGGACATCCAGGAGTGTGGGGTTACACAGTGTGTCAGGGACATCCAGGAGTGTGTGGGGTTACACAGTGTGTCAGGGACATCCAGGAGTGTGTGGGGTTACACAGTGTGTCAGGGACACTATCCAGGAGTGTGTGGGGTTACACAGTGTGTCAGAACGCTGCCAGGAGTGTGTTGGGTACACAGTGTGTCAGGGACATGCAGGAGTGTGTGGGGTTACACAGTGTGTCAGGGACTCTATCCAGGAGTGTGGGGTTACACAGTGTGTCAGGGACATCCAGGAGTGTGTGGGGTTACACAGTGTGTCAGGGACTATCCAGGAGTGTGTGGGGTTACACAGTGTGTCAGGGATTCTATCCACGAGTGTGTGGGGTTACACAGTGTGTCAGGGACATCCAGGAGTGTGTGGGGTTACACAGTGTGTCAGGGACATCCAGGAGTGTGTGGGGTTACACAGTGTGGGAGTGTGTGGGGTTACACAGTGTGTCAGGGCCCATCCAGGAGTGTGTGGGGTTACACAGTGTGTCAAGTACTCTATCCAGGAGTGTGTGGGGTTACACAGTGTGTCAGGGACATCCAGGAGTGTGTGGGGTTACACAGTGTGTCAGGGACATCCAGGAGTGTGTGGTGTTACACAGTGTGTCAGGGACTCTATCCAGGAGTGTGTGGGGTTACACAGCGTGTCAGGGACTCTATCCAGTTGTGTGTGGGGTTACACAGTGTGTCAGGGACATCCAGGAGTGTGTGCGGTTACACAGTGTGTCAGGGACTCTATCCAGGAGTGTGTGGGGTTACACAGTGTGTCAGGGACTCTATCCAGCAGTGTGTGGGGTTACACAGTGTGTCAGGGACATCCAGGAGTGTGTGGGGATACACAGTGTGTCAGACGCTGCCAGCGAGTGTGTGGGGTTACACAGTCTATCAGGGCCCATCCAGGAGTGTGTGGGGTTACACATTTTGTCAGGGACTCTATCCAGGAGCGTGTGGGGTTACACAGTGTGTCAGGGACTCTATCCAGGAGCGTGTGGGGTTACACAGTGTGTCAGGGACTCTATCCAGTTGTGTGTGGGGTTACACAGTGTGTCAGAACGCTGCCAGGAGTGTGTGGGGTTACACAGTGTGTCAGGGACATCCAGGAGTGTGTGGGGATACACAGTGTGTCAGGGCCCATCCAGGAGTGTGTGGGGTTACACAGTGTGTCAGGGACATCCAGGAGTGTGTGCGGTTACACAGTGTGTCAGGGACATACAGGAGTGTGTGGGGTTACACAGTGTGTCAGGGATTCTCTCCAGGAGTGTGTGGGGTTACACAGTGTGTCAGGGACATCCAGGAGGGTGTGGGGATACACAGTGTGTCAAGGACATCCAGGAGTGTCGGGTTACACAGTGTGTCAGGGACACTATTTAGGAGTGTGTGGGGTTACACAGTGTGTCAGAACGCTGCCAGGAGTGTGTGGGGTTACACAGTCTATCAGGGCCCATCCAGGAGTGTGTGGGGTTACAGAATGTGTCAGAACGTTGCCAGGAGTGTGTGGGGTACACAGTGTGTCAGGGACATGCAGGAGTATGTGGGGTTACACAGTGTGTCAGAACGCTGGCAGGAGTGTGTGGGGTTACACAGTCTATCAGGGCCCATCCAGGAGTGTGTGGGGTTACACATTTTGTCAGGGACTCTATCCAGGAGCGTGTGGGGTTACACAGTGTGTCAGGGACTCTATCCAGGAGCGTGTGGGGTTACACAGTGTGTCAGGGACTCTATCCAGTTGTGTGTGGGGTTACACAGTGTGTCAGAACGCTGCCAGGAGTGTGTGGGGTTACACAGTGTGTCAGAACGCTGCCAGGAGTGTGTGGGGTTACACAGTGTGTCAGGGACATCCAGGAGTGTGTGTGGTTACACAGTGTGTCAGGGCCATCCAGGAGTGTGTGGGGTTACTCAGTGTGTCAGGACATGCAGGAGTGTGTGGGGTTACACAGTTTGTCATGGACTCTATCCAGGAGTGTGTGGGGTTACACAGTGTGTCAGGGACTCTATCCAGGAGTGTGTGGGGTTACACAGTGTGTCAGGGACCATCCAGGAGTGTGTGGGGTTACACAGTGTGTCAGGACTCTATCCAGGAGTGTGTGGGGTTACACAGTGTGTCGGGACATCCAGGAGTGTGTGGGGTTAACAGTGTGTCAGGGGACTCTATCCAGGAGTGTGTGGGGTTACACAGTGTGTCAGACTCTATCCAGGAGTGTGTGGGGTTACCCAGTGTGTCAGGGACTCTATCCAGGAGTGTGTGGGGTTACACAGTGTGTCAGGGACATCCAGGAGTGTGTGGGTTACACAGTGTGTCAGGACTCTATCCAGGAGCGTGTGGGGTTACACAGTGTGTCAGGGACATCCAGGAGTGTGTGGGATTACACAGTGTGTCAGGGACATCCATGAGTGTGTGGGGTTACACAGTGTGTCAGGACTATCCAGGAGTGTGTGGGGTTACCCAGTGTGTCAGGGACTCTATCCAGGAGTGTGTGGGGTTACACAGTGTGTCAGGGACTCTATCCAGGAGTGTGTGGGGTTACACAGTGTGTCAGGACTGTATCCAGGAGTGTGTGGGTTACACAGTGTGTCAGACTCTATCCAGGAGTGTGTGGGGTTACACAGTGTGTCAGGACATCCAGGAGTGTGTGGGGTTACACAGTGTGTCAGGGCCCATCCAGGAGTGTGTGGGGTTACACAGTGTGTCAGGGACCATCCAGGAGTGTGTGGGGTTACACAGTGTGTCAGGGACCATCCAGGAGTGTGTGGGGTTACACAGTGTGTCAGGGACTCTATCCAGGAGTGTGTGGGGTTACACAGTGTGTCAGGACTCTATCCAGGAGTGTGTGGGGTTACACAGTGTGTCAGGGACTATCCAGGAGTGTGTGGGGTTACACAGTGTGTCAGGACCATCCAGGAGTGTGTGGGGTTACACAGTGTGTCAGGGCTCTATCCAGGAGTGTGTGGGGTTACACAGTGTGTCAGGAACTCTATCCAGGAGTGTGTGGGGTTACACAGTGTGTCAGGGCCCATCCAGGAGTGTGTGGGGTTACACAGTGTGTCAGGACTCTATCCAGGAGTGTGTGGGGTTACACAGTGTGTCAGGGACCATCCAGGAGTGTGTGGGGTTACACAGTGTGTCAGGGACCCATCCAGGAGTGTGTGGGGTTACACAGTGTGTCAGGGACCATCCAGGAGTGTGTGGGGTTACACAGTGTGTCAGGGACTCTATCCAGGAGTGTGTGGGGTTACACAGTGTGTCAGGGACTCTATCCAGGAGTGTGTGGGGTTACACAGTGTGTCAGGACTCTATCCAGGAGTGTGTGGGTTACACAGTGTGTCAGGACATCCAGGAGTGTGTGGGGTTACACAGTGTGTCAGGGACTCTATCCAGGAGTGTGTGGGGTTACACAGTGTGTCAGTACCCATCCAGGAGTGTGTGGGGTTACACAGTGTGTCAGGGACCATCCAGGAGTGTGTGGGTTACACAGTGTGTCAGGACTCTATCCAGGAGTGTGTGGGATTACACAGTGTGTCAGGGACTCTATCCAGGAGTGTGTGGGGTTACACAGTGTGTCAGGACTCTATCCAGGAGTGTGTGGGGTTACACAGTGTGTCAGGGACTATCCAGGAGTGTGTGGGGTTACACAGTGTGTCAGGACTCTATCCAGGAGTGTGTGGGGTTACACAGTGTGTCAGGACTCTATCCAGGAGTGTGTGGGGTTACACAGTGTGTCAGGGACTCTATCCAGGAGTGTGTGGGGTTACACAGTGTGTCAGGGACTCTATCCAGGAGTGTGTGGGGTTACACAGTGTGTCAGGACTCTATCCAGGAGTGTGTGGGGTTACACAGTGTGTCAGGACATCCAGGAGTGGTGGGGTTACACAGTGTGTCAGGACTATCCAGGAGTGTGTGGGGTTACACAGTGTGTCAGGACTCTATCCAGGAGTGTGTGGGGTTACACAGTGTGTCAGAACGCTGCCAGGAGTGCGTGGGTTACACAGTGGTCAGGGACATCCAGGAGTGTGTGGTGTTACACAGTGTGTCAGGGACTCTATCCAGGAGTGTGTGGGGTTACACAGTGTGTCAGGGGACTCTATCCAGTTGTGTGTGGGGTTACACAGTGTGTCAGGGATATCCAGGAGTGTGTGCGTTTACACAATGTGTCAGGGACTCTATCCAGTTGTGTGTGGGGTTACACAGTGTGTCAGGGACTTCCAGGAGTGTGTGCGTTTACACAATGTGTCAGGGACTCTATCCAGGAGTGTGTGGGGTTACACAGTGTGTCAGGGACTCTATCCAGGAGTGTGTGGGGTTACACAGTGTGTCAGGGACTCTATCCAGGAGTGTGTGGGGTTACACAGTGTGTCAGGGACTCTATCCAGGGGTGTGTGGGGTTACACAGTGTGTCAGGGACTCTATCCAGGAGTATGTGGGGTTGCACAGTGTGTCAGGGACCATCCAGGAGTGTGTGGGGTTACACAGTGTGTCAGGGACATGCAGGAGTGTGTGGGGTTACACAGTGTGTCAGAACGCTGGCAGGAGTGTGTGGGGTTACACAGTCTATCAGGGCCCACCCAGGAGTGTGTGAGGTTACACACTTTGTCAGGGACCCTATCCAGGAGTGTGTGGGGTTACACAGTGTGTCAGGGACATCCAGGAGTGTGTGGGGTTACACAGTGTGGGAGTGTGTGGGGTTACACAATGTGTCAGGGCCCATCCAGGAGTGTGTGGGGTTACACAGTGTGTCAGGGACTCTATCCAGGAGTGTGTGGCGTTACACAGCGTGTCAGAACGCTGCCAGGAGTGTGTGGGGTTACACAGTGTGTCAGGGACATCCAGGAGTGTGTGAGGTTACACAGTGTGTCAGGGCCCATCCAGGAGTGTGTGAGGTTACACAGTGTGTCAGGGACTCTATCCAGGATTATGTGGGGTTACACAGTGTGTCAGAACGCTGCCAGGAGTGCGTGGGGTTACACAGTGTGTCAGGGACATCCAGGAGTGTGTGGGGTTACACATTTTGTCAGGGACTCTATCCAGGAGCGTGTGGGGTTACACAGTGTGTCAGGGACTCTATCCAGGAGCGTGTGGGGTTACACAGTGTGTCAGGGACTCTATCCAGTTGTGTGTGGCGTTACACAGCCTGTCAGAACGCTGCCAGGAGTGTGTGGGGTTACACAGTGTGTCAGGGACATCCAGGAGTGTGTGAGGTTACACAGTGTGTCAGGGCCCATCCAGGAGTGTGTGGGGTTACTCAGTGTGTCAGGGACATGCAGGAGTGTGTGGGGTTACACAGTGTGTCAGGGACTCTATCCAGGAGTGTGTGGGGTTACACAGTGTATCAGGGCCCATCCCGGAGTGTGTGGGGTTACAGAATGTGTCAGAACGCTGCCAGGAGTGTGTGGGGTACACAGTGTGTCAGGGACATGCAGGAGTGTGTGGGGTTACACAGTGTGTCAGGGACATGCAGGAGTGTGTGGGATTACACAGTGTGTCAGAACGCTGGCAGGAGTGTGTGGGGTTACACAGTGTGTCAGGGACTCTATCCAGGAGTGTGTGGGGTTACATAGTGTGTCAGGGCCCATCCAGGAGTGTGTGGGGTTACACAGTGTGTCAGAACGCTGCCAGGAGTGTGTGGGGTTACACAGTGTGTCAGGGACATCCAGGAGTGTGTGGGTATACACAGTGTGTCAGGGACCATCCAGGAGTGTGTGGGTTACACAGTGTGTCAGGGAACTCCTATCCAGGAGTAGTGTGGGGTTACACAGTGTGTCAGAACCTGCCAGGAGTGCTGTGGAGTTACACAGTGTGTCAGGGACATCCAGGAGTGTGTGGGGTTACACAGTGTGTCAGGGACTCTATCCAGGAGTGTGTGGGGTTACACAGTGTGTCAGGGACTCTATCCAGGAGTGTGTGGGGTTACACAGTGTGTCAGGGACTCTATCCAGGAGTGTGTGCGTTTACACAATGTGTCAGGGACTCTATCCAGTTGTGTGTGGGGTTACACAGTGTGTCAGGGACATCCAGGAGTGTGTGCGGTTACACAGTGTGTCAGGGACTCTATCCAGGAGTGTGTGGGGTTACACAGTGTGTCAGGGACATCCAGGAGTGTGTGCGGTTACACAGTGTGTCAGGGCCCATCCAGGAGTGTGTGGGGTTACACAGTGTGTCAGGGACTCTATCCAGGAGTGTGTGGGGTTACACAGTGTGTCAGGGACTCTATCCAGGAGTGTGTGGGGTTGCACAGTGTGTCAGGGACATGCAGGAGTGTGTGGGGTTACACAGTGTGTCAGGGACATGCAGGAGTGTGTGGGGTTACACAGTGTGTCAGAACGCTGGCAGGAGTGTGTGGGGTTACACAGTCTATCAGGGCCCATCCAGGAGTGTGTGGGGTTACACATTTTGTCAGGGACCCTATCCAGGAGTGTGTGGGGTTACACAGTGTGTCAGGGACTCCATCCAGGAGTGTGTGGGTTACACAGTGTGTCAGGACTCTATCCAGGAGTGTGGTGGGGTTACACAGTGGTGGTCAGGGACTCTATCAGGAGGTGTGTGGGGTTACACAGTGTGTCAGGGCTCGATCCAGGATTGTGTGGGTTACACAGTGGTGTCAGGGACTCTACCAGGATGTGGTGGGGTTACACAGTGTGTCAGGGACATCCCAGGAGTGTGTGGGGTTACACGTGTGTCAGGGACTCTATCCAGGAGTGTGTGGGGTTACACAGTGTGTCAGGACTCTATCCAGGAGTGTGTGGGTTACAGCAGTGTGTCAGGACTCTATCCAGGAGTGTGTGGGGTTACCAGTGTGTCAGGGACTATCCAGGAGTGTGTGGGGTTACACAGTGTGTCAGGGACTTATCCAGGAGTGTGTGGGTTACACAGTGTGTCAGGACTATCCAGGAGTGTGTGGGGTTACACAGTGTGTCAGGGACTCTATCCAGGAGTGTGTGGGGTTACACAGTGTGTCAGGACTCTATCCAGGAGTGTGTGGGGTTACACAGTGTGTCAGGGACATCCAGGAGTGTGTGGGGTTACACAGTGTGTCAGGGACTCTATCCAGGAGTGTGTGGGGTTACACAGTGTGTCAGGGACATCCAGGAGTGTGTGGGGTTACACAGTGTGTCAGGGACTCTATCCAGGAGTGTGTGGGTTACACAGTGTGTCAGGGCCCATCCAGGAGTGTGTGGGGTTACACAGTGTGTCAGGGACTCTATCCAGGAGTGTGTGGGGTTACACAGTGTGTCAGGGACATCCAGGAGTGTGTGGGGTTACACAGTGTGTCAGGGACCCATCCAGGAGTGTGTGGGGTTACACAGTGTGTCAGGACTCTATCCAGGAGTGTGTGGGGTTACACAGTGTGTCAGGGACTCTATCCAGGAGTGTGTGGGGTTACACAGTGTGTCAGGGCCCATCCAGGAGTGTGTGGGGTTACACAGTGTGTCAGAACGCTGCCAGGAGTGTGTGGGGTTACACAGTGTGTCAGGGACATCCAGGAGTGTGTGGGGATACACAGTGTGTCAGGGCCCATCCAGGAGTGTGTGGGGTTACACAGTGTGTCAGGGACTCTATCCAGGATTATGTGGGGTTACACAGTGTGTCAGAACGCTGCCAGGAGTGCGTGGAGTTACACAGTGTGTCAGGGACATCCAGGAGTGTGTGGTGTTACACAGTGTGTCAGGGACTCTATCCAGGAGTGTGTGGGGTTACACAGTGTGTCAGGGACTCTATCCAGTTGTGTGTGGGGTTACACAGTGTGTCAGGGACATCCAGGAGTGTGTGCGTTTACACAATGTGTCAGGGACTCTATCCAGTTGTGTGTGGGGTTACACAGTGTGTCAGGGACTTCCAGGAGTGTGTGCGTTTACACAATGTGTCAGGGACTCTATCCAGGAGTGTGTGGGGTTACACAGTGTGTCAGGGACATCCAGGAGTGTGTGCGGTTACACAGTGTGTCAGGGCCCATCCAGGAGTGTGTGGGGTTACACAGTGTGTCAGGGACTCTATCCAGGAGTGTGTGGGTTTACACAGTGTGTCAGGGACTCTATCCAGGAGTATGTGGGGTTGCACAGTGTGTCAGGGACCATCCAGGAGTGTGTGGGGTTACACAGTGTGTCAGGGACATGCAGGAGTGTGTGGGGTTACACAGTGTGTCAGAACGCTGGCAGGAGTGTGTGGGGTTACACAGTCTATCAGGGCCCACCCAGGAGTGTGTGAGGTTACACACTTTGTCAGGGACCCTATCCAGGAGTGTGTGGGGTTACACAGTGTGTCAGGGACATCCAGGAGTGTGTGGGGTTACACAGTGTGGGAGTGTGTGGGGTTACACAATGTGTCAGGGCCCATCCAGGAGTGTGTGGGGTTACACAGTGTGTCAGGGACTCTATCCAGGAGTGTGTGGGGTTACACAGTGTGTCAGAACGCTGACAGGAGTGTGTGGGGTTACACAGTGTGTCAGGGACTCTATCCAGGAGTGTGTGGGGTTACACAGTGTGTCAGGGACATCCAGGAGTGTGTGGGGTTACACAGTGTGGGAGTGTGTGGGGTTACACAGTGTGTCAGGGCCCATCCAGGAGTGTGTGCGGTTACACAGTGTGTCAGGGACTCTATCCCGGAGTGTGTGGGGTTACACAGTGTGGGAGTGTGTGGGGTTACACAGTGTGTCAGGGCCCATCCAGGAGTGTGTGGCGTTACACAGTGTGTCAGAACGCTGCCAGGAGTGTGTGGGGTTACAGTGTGTCAGGGACATCCAGGAGTGTGTGGTGTTACACAGTGTGTCAGGGCCCATCCAGGAGTCTTGTGGGGTTGACAGGTGATGCAGGAGATTGCTCGAGTGTTGGGGAAGTCCAGTACAAGGGGTCACAGCTTAAGGATAAAGGGGGAACTCCTTTAACGAGATGGAGAGACTTTTTCACACAGTGTGTGGTGAACTCTCTGGAATACCGGCACAGAGGGTGTCGAGGCCAGTTCATTGGCTATATTTAAGAGGGAGTTAGATGTGGCCCTGGTGGCTAAGGGGATCAGAGGGTATGGAGAGAAGGCAGGTACGGGATACTGAGTTGGATGATCAGCCATGATCATATTGAATGGCGGTGCAGGCTCAAAGGGCCGAATGGCCTACTCCTGCACCTAATTTCTATGTTTCTATGTTTCTAGGAGTGTGTGGGGTTACACAGTGTGTCAGGGACATCCAGGAGTGTGTGGTGTTACACAGTGTGTCAGGGACTCTATCCAGGAGTGTGTGGGGTTACACAGTGTGTCAGGGACTCTATCCAGTTGTGTGTGGGGTTACACAGTGTGTCAGGGACTTCCAGGAGTGTGTGCGTTTACACAATGTGTCAGGGATTCTATCCAGGAGTGTGTGGGGTTACACAGTGTGTCAGGGACATCCAGGAGTGTGTGCGGTTACACAGTGTGTCAGGGACTCTATCCAGGAGTGTGTGGGGTTACACAGTGTGTCAGGGACTCTATCCAGGAGTGTGTGGGGTTGCACAGTGTGTCAGGGACTCTATCCAGGAGTGTGTGGGGTTACACAGTGTGTCAGGGACATCTATCAGGAGTGTGTGGGGTTACACAGTGTGTCAGAACGCTATGCAGGAGTGTGTGGGGTTACACAGTCTAGTCAGGGCCCATCCAGGAGTGTGTGGGGTTACACAGTGTGTCAGGACTCTATCCAGGAGTGTGTGGGGTTACACAGTGTGTCAGGGACATCAGGAGTGTGTGGGGGTACACAGTGTGTCAGGGACTCTATTCAGGAGTGTGTGGGGTTACACAGTGTGTCAGGGACATCCAGGAGTGTGTGGGGTTACACAGTGTGTCAGGGACTCTATCCAGGAGTGTGTGGGGTTACACAGTGTGTCAGGGACATCCAGGAGTGTGTGGGTTGCACAGTGTGTCAGGACTCTATCCAGGAGTGTGTGGGGTTACACAGTGTGTCAGGACTCTATCCAGGAGTGTGTGGGGTTACACAGTGTGTCAGGGACATCCAGGAGTGTGTGCGGTTACACAGTGTGTCAGGGACTCTATCCAGGAGTGTGTGGGATTACACAGTGTGTCAGGGACATCCAGGAGTGTGTGGGGTTACACAGTGTGGGAGTGTGTGGGGTTACACAGTGTGTCAGGGCCCATCCAGGAGTGTGTGGGGTTACACAGTGTGTCAGAACGCTGCCAGGAGTGTGTGGGGTTACAGTGTGTCAGGGACATCCAGGAGTGTGTGGTGTTACACAGTGTGTCAGGGACTCTATCCAGGGGTGTGTGGGGTTACACAGTGTGTCAGGGACATCCAGGAGTGTGTGGGGATACACAGTGTGTCAAGGACATCCAGGAGTGTGTGGGGTTACACAGTGTGTCAGGGACACTATTTAGGAGTGTGTGGGGTTACACAGTGTGTCAGAACGCTGCCAGGAGTGTGTGGGGTTACACAGTCTATCAGGGCCCATCCAGGAGTGTGTGGGGTTACACATTTTGTCAGGGACTCTATCCAGGAGTGTGTGGGGTTACACAGTGTGTCAGGGACTCTATCCAGGAGTGTGTGGGGTTACACAGTGTGTCAGGGACATCCAGTAGTGTGTGGGGTTACACAGTGTGTCAGGGACACTATCCAGGAGTGTGTGGGGTTACACAGTGTGTCAGGGATTCTATCCAGGAGTGTGTGGGGTTACACAGTGTGTCAGGGCCCATCCAGGAGTGTGTGGGGTTACACAGTGTGTCAGAGACATCCAGGAGTGTGTGGGGTTACACAGTGTGTCAGAACGCTGCCAGGAGTGTGTGGGGTACACAGTGTGTCAGGGACATGCAGGAGTGTGTGGGGTTACACAGTGTGTCAGGGACATGCAGGAGTGTGTGGGGTTACACAGTGTGTCAGAACGCTGGCAGGAGTGTGTGGGGTTACACAGTGTGTCAGGGACTCCATCCAGGAGTGTGTGGGGTTACACAGTGTGTCAGGGACTCTATCCAGGAGTGTGTGGGGTTACACAGTGTGTCAGGGACTCTATCCAGGAGGGTGTGGGGTTACACAGTGTGTCAGGGACTCTATCCAGGAGTGTGTGGGGTTACACAGTGTGTCAGAACGCTGCCAGGAGTGTGTGGAGATACACAGTGTGTCAGGGCCCATCCAGGAGTGTGTGGGGTTACACAGTGTGTCAGGGACTCTATCCAGGGGTGTGTGGGGTTACACAGTGTGTCAGGGACTCTATCCAGGAGTGTGTGGGGTAACATAGTGTGTCAGGGACATCCAGGAGTGTGTGGGGTTACACAGTGTGTCAGAACGCTGCCAGGAGTGTGTGGGGTTACACAGTGTGTCAGGGACATCCAGGAGTGTGTGATGTTACACAGTGTGTCAGGGACTCTATCCAGGAGTGTGTGGGGTTACACAGTGTGTCAGGGACTCTATCCAGTTGTGTGTGGGGTTACACAGTGTGTCAGGGACATCCAGGAGTGTGTGCGTTTACACAGTGTGTCAGGGACTCTTTCCAGGAGTGTGTGGGGTTACACAGTGTGTCAGAACGCTGACAGGAGTGTGTGGGGTTACACAGTGTGTCAGGGACTCTATCCAGGAGTGTGTGGGGTTACACAGTGTGGGAGTGTGTGGGGTTACCCAATGTGTCAGGGCCCATCCAGGAGTGTGTGGGGTTACACAGTGTGTCAGGGACTCTATCCTGGAGTATGTGGGGTTACACAGTGTGTCAGAACGCTGACAGGAGTGTGTGGGGTTACACAGTGTGTCAGGGACTCTATCCAGGAGTGTGTACGGTTACACAGTGTGTCAGGGACATCCAGGAGTGTGTGATGTTACACAGTGTGTCAGGGACTCTATCCAGGAGTGTGTGGGGTTACACAGTGTGTCAGGGACTCTATCCAGTTGTGTGTGGGGTTACACAGTGTGTCAGGGACATCCAGGAGAGTGTGCGGTTACACAGTGTGTCAGGGACTCTATCCAGGAGTGTGTGGGGTTACACAGTGTGTCAGGGACATCCGGGAGTGTGTGCGGTTACACAGTGTGTCAGGGCCCATCCAGGAGTGTGTGGGGTTACACAATGCGTCAGGGACATCCGGGAGTGTGTGGGGATACACAGTGTGTCAAGGACATCCAAGAGTGTGTGGGGTTACACAGTGTGTCAGGGACACTATTTAGAAGTGTGTGGGGTTACACAGTGTGTCAGAACGCTGCCAGGAGTGTGTGGGGTTACACAGTCTATCAGGACCCATCCAGGAGTGTGTGGGGTTACACAGTGTGTCAGGGACTCTATCCAGGAGTGTGTGGGGTTACACAGTGTGTCAGGACTCTATACAGGAGTGTGTGGGGTTACACAGTGTGTCAGGGACATCCAGGAGTGTGTGGGGTTACACAGTGTGTCAGGGACATCATAGGAGTGTGTGGGTTACACAGTGTGTCAGGGATTCTATCCCAGGAGTGTGTGGGGTTATACAGTGTGTCAGGGACATCCAGGAATAGTGTGGGGTTACACAGTGTGTCAGGACTCTATCCAGGAGGTGTGTGGGGTTACACAGTGTGTCAGGACTCTATCCAGGAGTGTGTGGGGTTACACAGTGTGTCAGGGACTCTATCCAGGAGTGTGTGGGGTTACACAGTGTGTCAGGGACTCTATCCAGGAGTGTGTGGGGTTACACAGTGTGTCAGGGACATCCAGGAGTGTGTGGGGTTACACAGTGTGTCAGGGACATCCAGGAGTGTGTGGGGTTACACAGTGTGTCAGGACTCTATCCAGGAGTGTGTGGGTTACACAGTGTGTCAGGGACATCCAGGAGTGTGTGAGGTTACACAGTGTGTCAGGGACTCTATCCAGGAGTGTGTGGGGTTACACAGTGTGTCAGGGACTCTATCCAGGAGTGTGTGGGGTTACACAGTGTGTCAGGGACACTATTCAGGAGTGTGTGGGGTTACACAGTGTGTCAGGGACATCCAGGAGTGTGTGGGGATACACAGTGTGTCAGGGACATCCAGGAGTGTGTGGGGTTACACAGTGTGTCAGGGCCCACCCAGGAGTGTGTGGGGTTACACAGTGTGTCAGAACGCTGCCAGGAGTGTGTGGGGTACACAGTGTGTCAGGGACATGCAGGAGTGTGTGGGATTACACAGTGTGTCAGGGACATGCAGGAGTGTGTGGGGTTACACATTTTGTCAGGGACTCTATCCAGGAGTGTGTGGGGTTACACAGTGTGTCAGGGACATCCAGGAGTGTGTGGGGTTACACAGTGTGTCAGGGCCCATCCAGGAGTGTGTGGGGTTACACAGTGTGTCAGAACGCAGCCAGGAGTGTGTGGGGTTACACAGTGTTTCAGGGACATCCAGGAGTGTGTGGGGTTACACAGTGTGTCAGAACGCTGCCAGGAGTGTGTGGGGTTACCCAGTGTTTCAGGGCCCATCCAGGAGTGTGTGGGGTTACACAGTGTGTCAGGGACACTATCCAGGGGTGTGTGGGGTTACACAGTGTGTCAGGGACTCTATCCAGGAGTGTGTGGGGTTACATAGTGTGTCAGGGACATCCAGGAGTGTGTGGGGTTACACAGTGTGTCAGAACGCTGCCAGGAGTGTGTGGGGTTACACAGTGTGTCAGGGACATCCAGGAGTGTGTGATGTTACACAGTGTGTCAGGGACTCTATCCAGGAGTGTGTGGGGTTACACAGTGTGTCAGGGACTCTATCCAGTTGTGTGTGGGGTTACACAGTGTGTCAGGGACATCCAGGAGTGTGTGCGTTTACACAGTGTGTCAGGGACTCTTTCCAGGAGTGTGTGGGGTTACACAGTGTGTCAGAACGCTGACAGGAGTGTGTGGGGTTACACAGTGTGTCAGGGACTCTATCCAGGAGTGTGTGGGGTTACACAGTGTGGGAGTGTGTGGGGTTACCCAGTGTGTCAGGGCCCATCCAGGAGTGTGTGGGGTTACACAGTGTGTCAGGGACTCTATCCTGGAGTATGTGGGGTTACACAGTGTGTCAGAACGCTGACAGGAGTGTGTGGGGTTACACAGTGTGTCAGAGACACTGTCCAGGAGTGTGTAGGGGTTACACAGTGTGTCAGGGACTATCCAGGAGTGTGTGATGTTACACAGTGTGTCAGGGACTCTATCCAGGAGTGTGTGGGGTTACACAGTGTGTCAGGGACTCTATCCAGGTGTGTGTGGGGTTACACAGTGTGTCAGGACATCCAGGAGTGTGTGCGGTTACACAGTGTGTCAGGACTCTATCCAGGAGTGTGTGGGGTTACACAGTGTGTCAGGGACCTATCCAGGGAGTGTGTGCGGTTACACAGTGTGTCAGGACCATCCAGGAGTGTGTGGGGTTACACAGTGTGTCAGGGACACTATTCAGGAGTGTGTGGGGTTACACAGTGTGTCAGGACTCTATCCAGGAGTATGTGGGGTTACACAGTGTGTCAGGGACACTATTCAGGAGTGTGTGGGGTTACACAGTGTGTCAGAACGCTGCCAGGAGTGTGTGGGGTTACACAGTCTATCAGGACCCATCCAGGAGTGTGTGGGGTTACACATTTTGTCAGGGACTCTATCCAGGAGTGTGTGGGGTTACACAGTGTGTCAGGGACTCTATACAGGAGTGTGTGGGGTTGCACAGTGTGTCAGGGACATCCAGTAGTGTGTGGGGTTACACAGTGTGTCAGGGACACTATTAAGGAGTGTGTGGGGTTATACAGTGTGTCAGGGATTCTATCCAGGAGTGTGTGGGTTATACAGTGTGTCAGGGACATCCAGGAATATGTGGGGTTACACAGTGTGTCAGGGACTCTATCCAGGAGTGTGTGGGGTTACACAGTGTGTCAGGGCCCATCCAGGAGTGTGTGGGGTTACACAGTGTGTCAGGGTCCATCCAGGAGCGTGTGGGGTCACAGAATGTGTCAGCACGCTGCCAGGAGTGTGTGGGGTACACAGTGTGTCAGGGGCATGCAGGAGTGTGTGGGGTTACACAGTGTGTCAGGGACATGCAGGAGTGTGTGGGGTTACACAGTGTGTCAGTGACATGCAGGTGTGTGTGGGGTTACACAGTGAGTCAGAACGCTGGCAGGAGTGTGTGGGGTTACACATTTTGTCAGGGACACTATTTAGAAGTGTGTGGGGTTACACAGTGTGTCAGGGACTCTATCCAGGAGTGTGTGGGGTTACACAGTGTGTCAGGGACATCCAGGAGTGTGTGGGGATACACAGTGTGTCAGGGCACTATAGGAGTGTGTGGGGTATACAGTGTGTCAGGGATTCTATCCAGGAGTGTGTGGGGTTACACAGTGTGTCAGGGACTATCCAGGAGTGTGTGGGGTTACACAGTGTGTCAGGACTATCCAGGAGTGTGTGGGGTTACACAGTGTGTCAGGGACTATCCAGGAGTGTGTGGGGTTACACAGTGTGTCAGGACTCATCCAGGTGTGTGTGGGGTTACACAGTGTGTCAGGACTCTATCCAGGAGTGTGTGTGGGGTTACACAGTGTGTCAGGGACTATCCAGGATTGTGTGGGGTTACACAGTGTGTCAGGGACTCTATCCAGGAGTGTGTGGGGTTACACAGTGTGTCAGGGACTCTATCCAGGAGTGTGTGGGTTACACAGTGTGTCAGGACTCTATCAGGAGTGTGTGGGGTTACACAGTGTGTCAGGACTCTATCCAGGAGTGTGTGGGGTTACACAGTGTGTCAGGGACTATCCAGGAGTGTGTGGGGTTACACAGTGTGTCAGGGACCATCCAGGAGTGTGTGGGTTACACAGTGTGTCAGGGACCTATCCAGGAGTGTGTGGGGTTACACAGTGTGTCAGGGACTATCCAGAGTGTGTGGGTTTACACAGTGTGTCAGGGACTTATCCAGGAGTGTGTGGGGTACACAGTGTGTCAGGACTCATATCCAGGAGTGTGTGGGGGTTACACAGTGTGTCAGGGACATCCAGGAGTTGTGTGGGGTTACACAGTGTGTCAGGGACTCATCCAGGAGTGTGTGGGGTTACACAGTGTGTCAGGGACTCTATCCAGGAGTGTGTGGGGTTACACAGTGTGTCAGGGACTCTAACCAGGAGTGTGGGGTTACACAGTGTGTCAGGGACTCTATCCAGAGTGTGTGGGGTTACACAGTGTGTCAGGACTCTATCCAGGAGTGTGTGGGGTTACACAGTGTGTCAGGGACATCCAGGAGTGTGTGGGGTTACACAGTGTGTCAGGGACATCCAGGAGTGTGTGGGGTTACACAGTGTGTCAGGACTCTAATCAGGAGTGTGTGGGTTACACAGTGTGTCAGGGACTCTATCCAGGAGTGTGTGGGGTTACACAGTGTGTCAGGACTCTATCCAGGAGTGTGTGGGGTTACACAGTGTGTCAGGGACTCTATCCAGGAGTGTGTGGGGTTACACAGTGTGTCAGGGACTCTATCCAGGAGTGTGTGGGGTTACACAGTGTGTCAGGGACTCTATCCAGGAGTGTGTGGGGTTACACAGTGTGTCAGGAACTCTATCCAGGAGTGTGTGGGGTTACACAGTGTGTCAGGACTCTATCCAGGAGTGTGTGGGGTTACACAGTGTGTCAGGACATCCAGGAGTGTGTGTGGTTACACAGTGTGTCAGGGACTATCCAGGAGTGTGTGGGATTACACAGTGTGTCAGGACTCTATCCGGAGTGTGTGGGGTTACACAGTGTGTAGGGACTCTATCCAGGAGTGTGTGGGTTTACACTGTGTGTCAGGACTCTATCCAGGAGTGTGTGGGGTTACACAGTGTGTCAGGGACCTATCCAGGAGTGTGTGGGGTTACACCAGTGTGTCACGGCCTCATCCAGGAGTGTGGGGGGTTACACAGTGTGGTCAGGACTCTATCCAGGAGTGTGTGGGGTTACACAGTGGTCAGGGGACATCCAGGAGTGTGTGGGGTTACACAGTGTTGTCAGGGACATCCAAGGAGTGTGTGGGGTTACACAGGTGTCAGGGACTCTATCCAGGAGTGTGTGGAGGTTACACAGTGTGTCAGGACTCTATCCAGGAGTGGTTGGGTTACACAGTGTGTCAGGACCATCCATGAGTGTGTGGGGATTAACAGTGGTGTCAGGGACATCCAGGAGTGTGTGGGGTTACACAGTGTGTCAGGACTCTATCCAGGAGTGTGTGGGTTTAACGAGGTTGTCAGGGACCATCCAGGAGTGTGTGGGTTTACACAGTGTGTCAGGACTCTATCCAGAGTGTGTGGGTTACACAGTGTGTCAGGACTCTATCCAGGAGTGTGTGGGGTTACACAGTGTGTCAGGGGCATCCAGGAGTGTGTGGGGTTACACAGTGTGTCAGGGGACCATCCAGGATGGTATGGGGTTACACAGTGTGTCAGGACTCTATCCAGGAGTGTGTGGGGTTACACAGTGTGTCATGGACATCCAGGAGTGTGTGGGGTTACACAGTGTCAGGGACTATCCAGGAGTGTGTGGGTTAAACAGTGTGTCAGGGACCATCCAGGAGTGTGTGGGTTACACAGTGTGTCAGGGACTCTATCCGGAGTGTGTGGGGTTACACAGTGTGTCAGGGACATCTACCAGGAGTGTGTGGGGTTACACAGTGTGTCAGGGACTCTATCCAGGAGTGTGTGGGGGTACACAGTGGTGTCAGGACTCTATCCAGGAGTGTGTGGGGTTACACAGTGTGTCAGGACCTATCCAGGAGTGTGTGGGGTTACACAGTGTGTCAGGGACATTCCAGGAGTGTGTGGGGTTACACAGTGTGTCAGGACTCTATCCAGGAGTGTGTGGGGTTACACAGTGTGTCAGGGACTATCCAGGAGTGTGTGGGGTTACACAGTGTGTCAGGGACTCTATCCAGTGTGTGGGGTTACACAGTGTGTCAGGGAC
>NW_022630148.1:781915-836712 GCF_010909765.2 Amblyraja radiata | reverse complement strand
TTCTCTCTCCCTCTCTTTGGCTCCCAACCCCCCTCTCTGTAAATCACCAAATAAATCACCCACAATCAATAAATCACCTACACACACGTCTGGGTGGAAACTCTCTCCCCTCTACTCTCCCCCTTCCTCTCCCTTTCCCTCTCCCACCTCCTCTCCCTCTCTTTCTCTCTCCCTCTCTCTGGCTCCCAACCCCCCTCTCTGTAAATCACCAAATAAATCACCTACAATCAATAAATCACCTACACACACGTCTGGGGGGAAACTCTCTCCCCTCTACTCTCCCACCTCCTCTCCCTCTCTCCCTTTCCCTCTCCCACCTCCTCTCCCTCTCTTTCTCTCTCCCTCTCTCCGGCTCCCAACCCCCCTCTCTGTAAATCACCAAATAAATCAACAAATAAATCACCTACACACACGTCTGGGGGGGGTGAAATCTCTCCCCTCTACTCTTTCCCTTCCTCTCCCTCTCTCCCTTTCCCTCTCCCACCTCCTCTCCCTCTCTCCCCTCTCTCTCCCTCTCTCCCTCTCTCCGGCTCCCAACCCCCCTCTCCGTAAATCACCAACAGGGGGGTTGCACGGAAGGCCACTGGGTCATAGGGCTTGACGCACGTAGCCGCTAAACCCATCTGGAAGACATCCGTCACTTCCGGTACATGTTATTAATACAAGAAACGCGTACTTTCCTACCTGTTAAAAACCGCCAAAATGTTGAATGTTTGCGCTGAAAAAAATTGTGGGAGTCGGGGTAAGTGTGAGAGACATCGTACCCAACTTTAGAATTCCAAACGTGAAGCGAAATGAAGGTAAAGTTGCACAACCTTTTATCCGAAAGCCTTGGGACCAGTCATTTTTCGTAATTCGGAATTTTTCGGCTTTCGGAATGGAATATTTTTTTTTTTTTTTTAATTTAATTTTTATTAGCAGTACAGTAAATTACAATAATACACATAATAATAATGGATGGGATTTATATAGCGCCTTTCTAATACTCAAGGCGCTTTACATCGCATTATTCATTCACTCCTCAGTCACACTCGGTGGTGGTAAGCTACTTCTGTAGCCACAGCTGCCCTGTCTATCCAGTCTTTCTTCATAACACAGTCCTGACATCCCAGGAATCAGTCTGGTGAACCTTCTCTGCACTCCCTCTAGGGCAATAATGTCCTTCCTCAGATTAGGAGACCAAAACTGTACGCAATACTCCAGGTGTGGTCTCACCAAGACCCTGTACAACTGCAGTAGAACCTCCCTGCTCCTATACTCAAATCCTTTTGCTATGAAAGCTAACATACCATTCGCTTTCTTCACTGCCTGCTGCACCTGCATGCCTACTTTCAATGACTGGTGTACCATGACACCCAGGTCTCGTTGCATCTCCCCTTTTCCTAGTCGGCCACCATTTAGATAATAGTCTGCTTTCCTGTTTTTGCCACCAAAATGGATAACCTCACATTTATCCACATTATACTGCATCTGCCAAACATTTGCCCACTCACCCAGCCTATCCAAGTCACCTTGCAGTCTCCTATCATCCTTCTCACAGCTAACACTGCCCCCCAGCTTAGTGTCATCCGCAAACTTGGAGATATTGCCTTCAATTCTCTCATCCAGATCATTAATATATATTGTAAATAGCTGGTAAAGAGTTTTCTCCTCCATCCCGGCAGTTACTCGATCGCGAGTTTGAGTCTTCAATGTAGTTTTTTCTTGCAGAACAGGAGAGAATAATAATAATAATGGATGGGATTTATATAGCGCCTTTCTAATACTCAAGGCGCTTTACATCGCATTATTCATTCACTCCTCAGTCACACTCGGTGGTGGTAAGCTACTTCTGTAGCCACAGCTGCCCTGGGGCAGACTGACGGAAGCGTGGCTGCCAATCTGCGCCTACGGCCCCTCCGACCACCACCAATCACTCGCACACATTCACACACAGGCAAAGAGGGAGTGCAGAGAAGGTTCACCAGACTGATTCCTGGGATGTCAGGACTGTCTTATGAAGAAAGACTGGATAGACTTGGTTTATACTCTCTAGAATTTAGGAGATTGAGAGGGGATCTTATAGAAACTTACAAAATTCTTAAGGGGTTGGACAGGCTAGATGCAGGAAGATTGCTCCCGATGTTGGGGAAGTCCAGGACAAGGGGTCACAGCTTAAGGATAAGGGGGAAATCCTTTAAAACCGAGATGAGAAGAACTTTTTTCACACAGAGAGTGGTGAATCTCTGGAACTCCCTGCCACAGAGGGTAGTCGAGGCCAGTTCATTGGCTATATTTAAGAGGGAGTTAGATGTGGCCCTTGTGGCTAAGGGGATCAGAGGGTATGGAGAGAAGGCAGGTACGGGATACTGAGTTGGATGATCAGCCATGATCATATTGAATGGCGGTGCAGGCTCGAAGGGCCGAATGGCCTACTCCTGCACCTAATTTCTATGTTTCTATGTTTCTAAAGGTGGGTGAAGTGTCTTGCCCAAGGACACAACGACAGT
This sequence comes from Amblyraja radiata, assembly GCF_010909765.2. Classification (NCBI taxonomy): domain Eukaryota; kingdom Metazoa; phylum Chordata; class Chondrichthyes; order Rajiformes; family Rajidae; genus Amblyraja; species Amblyraja radiata. Next base: position 834,223 of record NW_022630148.1, on the reverse strand, counting down.
ATGCACTCCAAGCGGGATTCGAACCGGCTACCTTCCGGTTGCCAGCCGAACACTTAGCCCATTGTGCCATCTGCCGTCACACATCAGATATATCTTATTACATTTTGTTGTACCACTTCGTTTTTCGAGCTTTAAAAAAGGTAGAAATGAAAGAAGTAAGGAAAGTGAGCAAGAATCGTGAAGGTGCAGGAAAGTGTTGGGGAAAGAAAGCCCCTTAGGGAAGAAGTTAGAGAAGGAAGTAAAGAAAGGAAATTAGACCTTAGAAAGAAACGAGAAAAAAAGGAAAAACAATCGCTCTATTGTAACACAAAACTCCGCAAAAAAGGATATACCAACCGTGTTTTTTAATTTTTAAAATTTATTTTATACCCCCCGTTACCAGATCCTGGTACCATTTATATTTTAAATTACTATTGCACCTTATGCTTGTAATAGTTCCATAAATGCAGACCACGTCTTTTGGAAGTGGTCTGCTTTGCCTGCTAGGAGGAGTCTCATCTCTCCCACCGGATCACCTACAAAATCCTGGTCCTCACCTACAAAGCCCTCCACCATCTGCCCCCCCCCCCCATATCTCACTGACCTCCTCTCCCCCTACCAACCCTCACGGTCCCTCAGATCCACGTCAGCCGGTCTCCTCTCCATCCACAAGTCCAACCTCCGCAGTTTTGGGGACAGAGCATTCTCCAAGGCAGCTCCCAGGCTCTGGAACTCCCTCCCCCAACTGATCCGCAATTCCGTGTCCCTCACCATCTTCCAGTCCCGCCTCAAGACCCATCTCTTCACCTCTGCCTATCCTTAGCCCCACGTCCCCCTCCCTTTTAATCTGTGCATTCATTGCCTCATACTGTGTTTTGTATTGAATTCTGTCTTTACTTTGTGTACTAGTCATGTCTCTACTACTTATTTCATTCCCCTTACATGTTTTTCCTCTACATGCTCAATTTTTGTAAGGTGTCCTTGAGACTCTTGAAAGGCGCCCATAAATAAAATTTATTATTATTATTATTATTATTCCAAGTGTAGTGTTTCGAACATGTTTGAAATCCACATTTTTATTGTTGATATTGGAGCATTTTTCCAAAATTTGAGTATAAGCTTTTTTCCCCATTATTAGCCCGTAATTAAGTAAGTTCTTTTGAAACACGTTTAATTCGGGGTTACCTTCTGATATTCCAAAAATGATCCATTCTGCTTTTGGTACAAGTTTTATTTTAAATGATTTTGTGAAGATTTCAAATATTTTGTTCCAAAATTTTTGGATTTTTATACAAAAAACAAAAGAGTGCGCTATGTTAGCTTCTTGTGACTGACATTTATCACAAATGGGTGAGACGTTGGGGAAAAGTTTATTTATTTTAGTTTTTGAATAATATAGTCTACAAACTCAAAGCACACGGCATTGGGGGTTCAGTATTGATGTGGATAGAGAACTGGCTGGCAAACAGGAAGCAAAGAGTAGGAGTAAACGGGTCCTTTTCACAATGGCAGGCAGTGACTAGTGGGGTACCGCAAGGTTCAGTGCTGGGACCCCAGCTATTTACAATATATATTAATGATCTGGATGAGGGAATTGAAGGCAATATCTCCAAGTTTGCGGATGACACTAAGCTGGGGGGCAGTGTTAGCTGTGAGGAGGATGCTAGGAGGCTGCAAGGTGACTTGGATAGGCTGGGTGAGTGGGCAAATGTTTGGCAAATGCAGTATAATGTGGATAAATGTGAGGTTATCCATTTTGGTGGCAAAAACAAGAAAGCAGACTATTATCTAAATGGTGGCCGACTAGGAAAAGGGGAGATGCAGCGAGACCTGGGTGTCATGGTACACCAGTCATTGAAAGTGGGCATGCAGGTGCAGCAGGCAGTGAAGAAAGCGAATGGTATGTTAGCTTTCATAGCAAAAGGATTTGAGTCTAGGAGCAGGGAGGTTCTACTGCAGTTGTACAGGGTCTTGGTGAGACCACACCTGGAGTATTGCGTACAGTTTTGGTCTCCAAATCTGAGGAAGGACATTATTGCCATAGAGGGAGTGCAGAGAAGGTTCACCAGACTGATTCCTGGGATGCCAGGACTGTCTTATGAAGAAAGACTGGATAGACTTGGTTTATACTCTCTAGAATTTAGGAGATTGAGAGGGGATCTTATAGAAACTTACAAAATTCTTAAGGGGTTGGACAGGCTAGATGCAGGAAGATTGCTCCCGATGTTGGGGAAGTCCAGGACAAGGGGTCACAGCTTAAGGATAAGGGGGAAATCCTTTAAAACCGAGATGAGAAGAACTTTTTTCACACAGAGAGTGATGAATATCTGGAACTCTCTGCCACAGAGGGTAGTCGAGGCCAGTTCATTGGCTATATTTAAGAGGGAGTTAGATGTGGCCCTTGTGGCTAAGGGGATCAGGGGGTATGGAGAGAAGGCAGGTACGGGATACTGAGTTGGATGATCAGCCATGATCATATTGAATGGCGGTGCAGGCTCGAAGGGCCGAATGGCCTACTCCTGCACCTAATTTCTATGTTTCTATGTTTCTATGTAATGTTTTATATTGAATTAGAGTATGTCGTACGTTGATCGAGCATTTATACACATATAGTAAGTGTTTATCCCAGCTCTCTTTTGACATTTTTATAGCTAGTTCCCAGTCTCTTCTAATACCATCAGTTGTAGGTATTTCTATATTTAAAATAATGTTGTATAAGTATGATATTAGATTTGCTGATTCAGCCTTTGTCTTCATCCAATAAGTCTGGGGGCATGTTATGGTAGTCTTTTGTGTATTTTTTCAGATAGTCACGGATTTGAAGATATTGATTATTTTTCAAATTATTTTTCAGTTGCAATTGTTGAAATGATAATAATTTTCCTAATTCATACAAGTCTCCGAGCGTTTTGATTCCCATTCTTTCCCATTGTGTAAATGATTTATCTATAATTGAAGGTTTAAACGACAGGTTATTGACTATAGGCATTAAAAGAGATAGATTTCTTAATTTTAGATTCTGTTTTATTTGTTTCCAAGTTCTAATTGTGCTATGTATCATTGGATTTTTATTATAATTTTTGTTATTCAGATTCAGGGAATGGAAGATTTTTAGCGTAGATTTTAACGGCTGGCTCAGTGGTAGAGTGCTCGGCTCATATAGAAACATAGAAATTAGGTGCAGGAGTAGGCCATTCGGCCCTTCGAGCCTGCACCGCCATTCAATATGATCATGGCTGATCATCCAACTCAGTATCCCGTACCTGCCTTCTCTCCATACCCTCTGATCCCCTTAGCCACAAGGGCCACATCTAACTCCCTCTTAAATATAGCCAATGAACTGGCCTCGACTACCCTCTGTGGCAGAGAGTTCCAGAGATTCACCACTCTCTGTGTGAAAAAAGTTCTTCTCATCTCGGTTTTAAAGGATTTCCCCCTTATCCTTAAGCTGTGACCCCTTGTCCTGGACTTCCCCAACATCGGGAGCAATCTTCCTGCATCTAGCCTGTCCAACCCCTTAAGAATTTTATAAGTTTCTATAAGATCCCCTCTCAATCTTCTAAATTCTAGAGAGTATAAACCAAGTCTATCCAGTCTTTCTTCATAAGACAGTCCTGACATCCCAGGAATCAGTCTGGTGAACCTTCTCTGCACTCCCTCTAGGGCAATAATGTCCTTCCTCAGATTTGGAGACCAAAACTGTACGCAATACTCCAGGTGTGGTCTCACCAAGACCCTGTACAACTGCAGTAGAACCTCTCTGCTCCTATACTCAAATCCTTTTGCTATGAAAGCTAACATACCATTCGCTTTCTTCACTGCCTGCTGCACCTGCATGCCTACTTTCAATGACTGGTGTACCATGACACCCAGGTCTCGCTGCATCTCCCCTTTTCCTAGTTGGCCACCATTTAGATAATAGTCTGCTTTCCTGTTTTTGCCACCAAATTGGATAACCTCACATTTATCCACATTATACTGCATCTGCCAAACATTAGCCCACTCACCCAGCCTATCCAAGTCACCTTGCAGTCTCCTAGCATCCTCCTCACAGCTAACACTGCCCCCCAGCTTAGTGTCATCCGCAAACTTGGAGATATTGCCTTGAATTCCCTCATCCAGATCAATAATATATATTGTAAATAGCTGGTAAAGAGTTTGCTCCTCGATTCCGGCAGTTACTCGATCGCGAGTTTGAGTCTTCAATGTAGTTTTTTCTTGCAGAACAGGAGAGAATAATAATAATAATGGATGGGATTTATATAGCGCCTTTCTAATACTCAAGGCGCTTTACATCGCATTATTCATTCACTCCTCAGTCACACTCGGTGGTGGTAAGCTACTTCTGTAGCCACAGCTGCCCTGGGGCAGACTGACGGAAGCGTGGCTGCCAATCTGCGCCTACGGCCCCTCCGACCACCACCAATCACTCACACACATTCACACACAGGCAAAGGTGGGTGAAGTGTCTTGCCCAAGGACACAACGACAGTATGCACTCCAAGCGGGATTCGAACCGGCTACCTTCCGGTTGCCAGCCGAACACCTAGCCCATTGTGCCATCTGTCATCCCAATAGGGAGGGTTAGGCTGGGATCATTCTCTGCGAGATGATCTTAGTGCTGGAGACAAGTGTAGGAGAGGTGTACTGACTGTGTGGGCAGAACTTTGGAAGTGATTGCCCACCAGTCTCAAAAGCCGCTGTGTCTCCCTGTCCATCCAACTCCAGAGGAATCCGCTCCCTGATGGGCTGCTACGGCGACAAGTGGCAGTTCGCCCACAGCCCGAGCTGCGCCCCCCCAAGAAGGCAAGGCAAGGCAAGGCAACTTTATTTATATAGCACATTTCATACACGAGGCAGACTCAAAGTGCTTCACATAAAAACATGTCATACAATAAAATGAAATATTAAAATGTAATAAAATAGAAGAACTAAAAGAAAAGAAAAGCAAAATTAAAAATGCATTATAAAAAGTGCAAAAGTTAAAAGTGCAATGTAGTTAAGATTTAGCTGAAAGCTAAAGTAAACATAAAAGTTTTCAGTCTTGTTTTAAAAGTGGTCAAAGTTGAGGCAAGTCTTAAATCTTCAGGAAGTTTATTCCAGCTATTTGTTGCATAGTAACTAAATCCTGCTTTCCCATGTTTTGTATTTACTCTGGGAATCGCTAACAGATTGGTTTCAGAAGATCTTAGCGGTCTAGAAGGCTTATATAGTGGAAGCATGTCAGTGATATGCTTTGGCCCTAAACCATGTAGTGATTTATAGGTGAGCAGCAGGATTTTAAAATCAATTCTCTGACATACACGGAGCCAATGTAAGGATTTAAGAATTGGTGTAATGTGTTCAAATTTTTTTGGTCTTTGTTAGAACTCTAGCAACAGCGTTCTGAACAAGCTGTAGCAGCCTGACAGTTTTTTTTGGAAGACCTGCAAGGAGACCGTTACAATAATCTAGCCTACTATTAATAAAGGCATGTACAAGTTTTTCTAAGTCTTGAGCTGACATGAGTCCTCTTAATCTTGCTATGTTTTTGAGGTGATAGTAGGCCGATTTTGTTACTGATTTGATGTGACTGTCGAAATTTAAATCTGAATCCATAATGACCCCAAGATTTCTGGCTTTGTTTGAAGTTTTCAGGGACAGAGAGTGAAGGTGTTGGGTTACTTTAAGCCTTTCTTTTTTAGCACCAAAAACAATTATCTCCGTTTTGTCCTTATTTAGTTGGAGAAAATTTTGGCACATCCAGTCTTTGACTTGCTCAATGCACTGGCACAGCAGATCTATGGGGCGATAGTCATTTGGTGATAGCGCTACATAGATTTGAGTGTCATCGGCATAGCAGTGGTGGTCAATGTTATTATTTCACATGATTTGCCCTAGTGGGAGCATGTAGATGTTGAATAAAGAGGGCCCTAAGATCCAACCTTGCGGGACTCCACACGTCACGTTGGTTGGTTCTGATACAAAGTCGCCAATGGAAACAAAATAGTTCCTATCTTGTAAATATGACCTGAACCAACTTAAGAACAAGATGTACCTTGCACACCATCAGCTTCTGCCCCTACGGGGAGCGTGTTCCTCTAGAGTTGGAGCAGGGCTGGGCTGGAGTTGCTGATCTGGGATCTCCGTGCTTGCAGTGGGCCTGGGGGTCGATGTCCTGGGCTGTGGGCGAACTGCCACTTGTCGCCCATCGGGGAGCGGCTTCTGCTGGTCCTGGCGTCTCTCAGCTCCTGTCCAGGGGGGTGGCCTGAGACGTCAGGACCAACAGGAACCTGCTCCCTGATGGGCCGCTACAGCGACAAGTGGCAGTCAATGCGTTTTGAAATAAATTTTACTCGGATGCAAGCTAAGGAATGGGATAATTGTCAGCTGTTAATTGGACAAAAGCAGGACATTTTATTATTATTATCCAATTAACAGCTGACAATTATCCCATTCCTTAGCTTGCATCTGAGTAAAATATAACCATATAACCATATAACAATTACAGCACGGAAACAGGCCATCTCGACCCTTCTAGTCCGTGCCAGACACGTATTCTCCCCTAGTCCCATATACCTGCGCTCAGACCATAACCCTCCATTCCTTTCCCGTCCATATAACTATCCAATTTATTTTTAAATGATAAAAACGAACCTGCCTCCACCACTTCCACTGGAAGCTCATTCCACACAGCCACCACTCTCTGAGTAAAGAAGTTCCCCCTCATGTTACCCCTAAACTTATGTCCCTTAATTCTCAAGTCATGTCCCCTTGTTTGAATCTTCCCTACTCTCAGTGGGAAAAGCTTATCCACGTCAACTCTGTCTATCCCTCTCATCATTTTAAAGACATCTATCAAGTCCCCCCTTAACCTTCTGCGCTCCAAAGAATAAAGCCCTAACTTGTTCAACCTTTCTCTGTAACTTAGTTGCTGAAACCCAGGCAACATTCTAGTAAATCTACTCTGTACTCTCTCTATTTTTGTTGACATCCTTCCTATAATTAGGCGACCAAAATTGCACACCATACTCCAGAATTGGCCTCACCAATGCCTTGTACAATTTTAACATTACATCCCAACTTCTATACTCAATGCTCTGATTTATAAAGGCCAGCACACCAAAAGCTTTCTTTACCACCCTATCTACATGAGATTCCACTTTCAGGGAACTGTGCACAGTTATTCCCAGATCCCTCTGTTCACCTGCATTCTTCAATTCCCTACCATTTACCATGTACGTCCTATTTTGATTTGTCCTGCCAAGATGTAGCACCTCACACTTATCCACATTGATAGTTTACGATTATTTAAATGGTAAATGTAGCTTCAGAAGCGTTTTCATTTTGCTATGAAAGCTAACATACCATTCGCTTTCTTCACTGCCTGCTGCACCTGCATGCCTACTTTTAATGACTGGTGTACCATGACACCCAGGTCTCGCTGCATCTCCCCTTTTCCTAGTCGGCCACCATTTAGATAATAGTCTACTTTCCTGTTTTTGCCACCAAAATGGATAACCTCACATTTATCCACATTATACTGCATCTGCCAAACATTTGCCCACTCACCCAGCCTATCCAAGTCACCTTGCAGTCTCCTAGCATCCTCCTCACAGCTAACACTGCCCCCCAGCTTAGTGTCATCCGCAAACTTGGAGATATTGCCTTGAATTCCCTCATCCAGATCAATAATATATATTGTAAATAGCTGGTAAAGAGTTTGCTCCTCGATTCCGGCAGTTACTCGATCGCGAGTTTGAGTCTTCAATGTAGTTTTTTCTTGCAGAACAGGAGAGAATAATAATAATAATGGATGGGATTTATATATATAGCGCCTTTCTAATACTCAAGGCGCTTTACACCGCATTATTCATTCACTCCTCAGTCACACTCGGTGGTGGTAAGCTACTTCTGTAGCCACAGCTGCCCTGGGGCAGACTGACGGAAGCGTGGCTGCCAATCTGCGCCTACGGCCCCTCCGACCACCACCAATCACTCACACACATTCACACACAGGCAAAGGTGGGTGAAGTGTCTTGCCCAAGGACACAACGGCAGTATGCACTCCAAGCGGGATTCGAACCAGCTACCTTCCGGTTGCCAGCCGAACACCTAGCCCATTGTGCCATCTGTCATCCCAATAGGGAGGGTTAGGCTGGGATCATTCTCTGCGAGATGATCTTAGTGCTGGAGACAAGTGTAGGAGAGGTGTACTGACTGTGTGGGCAGAACTTTGGAAGTGATTGCCCACCAGTCTCAAAAGCCGCTGTGTCTCCCTGTCCATCCAACTCCAGAGGAATCCGCTCCCTGATGGGCTGCTACGGCGACAAGTGGCAGTTCGCCCACAGCCCGAGCTGCTCCCCCCCAAGAAGGCAAGGCAAGGCAAGGCAACTTTATTTATATAGCACATTTCATACACGAGGCAGACTCAAAGTGCTTCATATAAAAACATGTCATACAATAAAATGAAATAATAAAATGTAATAAAATAGAAGAACTAAAAGAAAAGAAAAGCAAAATTAAAAATGCATTATAAAAAGTGCAAAAGTTAAAAGTGCAATGTAGTTAAGATTTAGCTGAAAGCTAAAGTAAACATAAAAGTTTTCAGTCTTGTTTTAAAAGTGGTCAAAGTTGAGGCAAGTCTTAAATCTTCAGGAAGTTTATTCCAGCTATTTGTTGCATAGTAACTAAATCCTGCTTTCCCATGTTTTGTATTTACTCTGGGAATCGCTAACAGATTGGTTTCAGAAGATCTTAGCGGTCTAGAAGGCTTATATAGTGGAAGCATGTCAGTGATATGCTTTGGCCCTAAACCATGTAGTGATTTATAGGTGAGCAGCAGGATTTTAAAATCAATTCTCTGACATACACGGAGCCAATGTAAGGATTTAAGAATTGGTGTAATGTGTTCAAATTTTTTGGTCTTTGTTAGAACTCTAGCAACAGCGTTCTGAACAAGCTGTAGCAGCCTGACAGTTTTTTTTGGAAGACCTGCAAGGAGACCGTTACAATAATCTAGCCTGCTATTAATAAAGGCATGTACAAGTTTTTCTAAGTCTTGAGCTGACATGAGTCCTCTTAATCTTGCTATGTTTTTGAGGTGATAGTAGGCCGATTTTGTTACTGATTTGATGTGACTGTCGAAATGTAAATCTGAATCCATAATGACCCCAAAATTTCTGGCTTTGTTTGAAGTTTTCAGGGACAGAGAGTGAAGGTGTTGGGTTACTTTAAGCCTTTCTTTTTTAGCACCAAAAACAATTATCTCCGTTTTGTCCTTATTTAGTTGGAGAAAATTTTGGCACATCCAGTCTTTGACTTGCTCAATGCACTGGCACAGCAGATCTATGGGGCGAAAGTCATTTGGTGGTAGCGCTACATAGATTTGAGTGTCATCGGCATAGCAGTGGTGGTCAATATTATTATTTCGCATGATTTGCCCTAGTGGGAGCATGTAGATGTTGATTAAAGAGGGCCCTAAGATCGAACCTTGCGGTACTCCACACGTCACGTTGGTTGGTTCTGATACAAAGTCGCCAATGGAAACAAAATAGTTCCTATCTTGTAAATATGACCTGAACCAACTTAAGAACAAGATGTACCTTGCACACCATCAGCTTCTGCCCCTACGGGGAGCGTGTTCCTCTAGAGTTGGAGCGGGGCTGGGCTGGAGTTGCTGATCTGGGATCTCCGTGCTTGCAGTGGGCCTGGGGGTCGGTGTCCCGATGAGGGGGCTGTGGGCGAACTGCCACTTGTCGCCCATCGGGGAGCGGCTTCTGCTGGTCCTGACGTCTCTCAGCTCCTGTCCAGGGGGGTGGCCGGAGACGTCAGGACCAACAGGAACCTGCTCCCCGATGGGCCGCTACAGCGACAAGTGGCAGTCAATGCGTTTTGAAATAAATTTTACTCAGATGCAAGCTAAGGAATGGGATAATTGTCAGCTGTTAATTGGACAAAATCAGGACATTTTATTATTATTATCCAATTAACAGCTGACAATTATCCCATTCCTTAGCTTGCATCTGAGTAAAGTTTATTTCAAAACGCATTATAACCATATAACAATTACAGCACGGAAACAGGCCATCTCGACCCTTCTAGTCCGTGCCGAACACGTATTCTCCCCTAGTCCCATATACCTACGCTCAGACCATAACCCTCCATTCCTTTCCCGTCCATATAACTATCCAATTTATTTTTAAATGATAAAAACGAACCTGCCTCCACCACCTTCCCTGGAAGCTCATTCCACACAGCCACCACTCTGAGTAAAGAAGTTCCCCCTCATGTTACCCCTAAACTTCTGTCCCTTAATTCTCAAGTCATGTCCCCTTGTTTGAATCTTCCCTACTCTCAGTGGGAAAAGCTTATCCACGTCAACTCTGTCTATCCCTCTCATCATTTTAAAGACCTCTATCAAGTCCCCCCTTAACCTTCTGCGCTCCAAGAATAAAGCCCTAACTTGTTCAACCTTTCTCTGTAACTTAGTTGCTGAAACCCAGGCAACATTCTAGTAAATCTCCTCTGTACTCTCTCTATTTTGTTGACATCCTTCCTATAATTAGGCGACCAAAATTGCACCCCATACTCCAGAATTGGCCTCACCAATGCCTTGTACAATTTTAACATTACATCCCAACTTCTATACTCAATGCTCTGATTTATAAAGGCCAGCACACCAAAAGCTTTCTTTACCACCCTATCTACATGAGATTCCACTTTCAGGGAACTGTGCACAGTTATTCCCAGATCCCTCTGTTCACCTGCATTCTTCAATTCCCTACCATTTACCATGTACGTCCTATTTTGATTTGCCTGCCAAGATGTAGCACCTCACACTTATCCACATTGATTAGTTTACGATTATTTCAATGGTAAATGTAGCTTCAGAAGCGTTTTCATTTTGCATGTTAAAACCCACCTGAGAACCATGGGCGATTTTGCAATTTTACTGACGGATTTTTCACTTTTAAAACTTTTCATATAACAAATGAATAAAGATAAAACGTCAATAATGCCTTACTTTTGATGAAATGCAGCGAGCAAATGCGATAATTCCCGATATTTTCGATCTTTATATCTCCAAGGCGAATGTCCGCTAACCACTTCCGCTGTTTTTGCCCCTTCAGCTCCCTCTTGTATTTACATAGAAACATAGAAACATAGAAATTAGGAGCAGGAGTAGGCCATTCGGCCCTTCGAGCCTGCACCGCCATTCAATATGATCATGGCTGATCATCCAACTCAGTATCCCGTACCTGCCTTCTCTCCATACCCTCTGATCCCCTTAGCCACAAGGGCCACATCTAACTCCCTCTTAAATATAGCCAATGAACTGGCCTCGACTACCCTCTGTGGCAGGGAGTTCCAGAGATTCACCACTCTCTGTGTGAAAAAGTTCTTCTCATCTCGGTTTTAAAGGATTTCCCCCTTATCCTTAAGCTGTGACCCCTTGTCCTGGACTTCCCCAACATCGGGAGCAATCTTCCTGCATCTAGCCTGTCCAACCCCTTAAGAATTTTGTAAGTTTCTATAAGATCCCCTCTCAATCTCCTAAATTCTAGAGAGTATAAACCAAGTCTATCCAGTCTTTCTTCATAAGACAGTCCTGACATCCCTGGAATCAGTCTGGAATACCTTCGGTTTTCTTTATCTTCTGGACTGTAAAGTAAGATAACTGTGCCTCGTGGTCACCCCGACTGGCACAGTAATTTACAGCTCAAAAACGGGCCGTTTTCGCGGTTTTTAACGGGTGTGAAAGTCCGCGTTTCCAGCATCAATAACATGTACCGGAAGTGACGTTTGTACCCCAGTTGGATTTTGCGGTCACGTGGGTGAGGATCTATGATCCAGTGACCTTTCGTGAAATCACCCTATACAGGGACACATGACAATAAACTCACTTGAACTTGTAACCCATAGGGGAGTGAAATAAACCCGGTCTGGTGGTAAAACGGAGGTCAATAATGTTATAAACCCACAGGGGAACGGAATAAACAAGGTTGTGGAGTCCGACCCAAAACATCCGACCCCGACCCATTGGTATAATAATTGTAAATCTGCTGCATAAGATGGCATTTCATAAGAACTACATGAATCATCAGGCTGCATTTTAAACCCATGTCCTTAAGGTTTTGAGCCTAATGGCTGTAGCTATGCTATATAATTGTTTATTCTTGGGGACAAAAAAATGTATTATGGTAAAATAAATTAAATATATAGAAGGACTATAACAAAAGTAAAATTCAATAATGTTAAATACAAATTATAAAATCATTATTGCAAACTTTATTAAACTAAGGCCACAGGTTTGAGCTAAATGGCTAAATTATGACAAAAATCCGAAGTGCATGAGGCTAATGTAATAATAATAATGGATGGGATTTATATAGCGGCTTTCTAATACTCAAGGCGCTTTACATCGCATTATTCATTCACTCCTCAGTCACACTCGGTGGTGGTAAGCTACTTCTGTAGCCACAGCTGCCCTGGGGCAGACTGACGGAAGCGTGGCTGCCAATCTGCGCCTACGGCCCCTCCGACCACCACCAATCACTCACACACATTCACACACATTCACACACAGGCAAAGGTGGGTGAAGTGTCTTGCCCAAGGACACAACGACAGTATGCACTCCAAGCGGGATTCGAACCGGCTACCTTCCGGTTGCCAGCCGAACACAGGCTAGATGCAGGAAGATAGTTCCCGATGTTGGGGAAGTCCAGAACAAGGGGCCACACACACAGTTTAAGGATAAGGGGGAAGTATTTTAGGACCGAGATGAGAAAATCATTTTTTACACAGAGAGTGGTGAATCTGTGGAATTCTCTGCCACAGAAGTTAGTTGAGGCCACAGTTCATTGTCTGGATTTAAGAGGGAGTTGAAATAAATCAGGGGAGTTAAATAAATCAGCAAACAATAGACAATAGGTGCGGGATTCAGCCATTCGGCCCTTTGACCCAGCACCGCCATTCAATGTGATCATGGCTGATCATCCCCAATCAGTACCCCGTTCCTGCCTTCTCCCCATATCCCCTGGCTCTCTCTCGCTATCTTTAAGAGCCTTTAACAATTTTATTCAAGGTAAATCACCCCCTCCCCTCACTTCCACCACACTCATCCCCCTTCCCCACTTGCCTCCTCACCGTCTCACCCCTCTTTACCGCCTCCCTTCTGCCCCTCCCCCTCACACCATCTACCCCCGCCCCCCTCTGCCTTCCCCCCTTCAAGCACTAGTAATGTTCAGGCGTTAGTAATGTCCTAGGTACACAAAATTGCTGGAGAAACTCAGCGGGTGCAGCAGCATCTATGGAGCGAAGGAAATAGGCGACGTTTCGGGCCGAAACCCTTCTTCAGACTGATGGGGGGTGGGGGAAAGAAAGAAGGAAAAGGGGAGGAGGAGGAGGAGGAGCCCGAGGGCGGGCGGATGGGAGGGTGGGAGGAGACAGCTAGAGGGTGAAGGAAGGGGAGGAGACAGCACGGGCTAGCCAAATTGGGAGAATTCAATGTTGATGCCATAAGGACGCAAGGTCCCCAGGCGGAATATGAGGTGCTGTTCCTCCAATTTCCGCTGTTGCTCACTCTGGCAATGGAGGAGACCCAGGACAGAGAGGTCGGATTGGGAATGGGAGGGGGAGTTGAAGTGCTGAGCCACCGGGAGGTCAGGTAGGTTATTGCGGACTGAGCGGAGGTGTTCGGCGAAACGGTCGCCCAACCTACGCTTGGTCTCACCGATGTAAATCAGCTGACATCTAGAGCAGCGGATGCAGTAGATGAGGTTGGAGGAGATACAGGTGGACCTTTGTCGCACCTGGAACGACTGCTTGGGTCCTTGAATGGAGTCGAGGGGGGAGGTGAAGGGACAGGTGTTGCATTTCTTGCGGTTGCAACGGAAAGTGCCCGGGGGGGGAGGGGGTGGTGCGGGAGGGAAGGGAAGAATTGACGAGGGAGTTGCGGAGGGAGCGGTCTTTGCGGAAGGCAGACATGGGGGGAGATGGGAAGATGTGGCGAGTGGTGGGGTCACGTTGGAGGTGGCGGAAATGGCGGAGGATTATGTGTTGTATTTGCCGGCTGGTGGGGTGAAAGGTGAGGACCAGAGGGACTCTGCCCTTGTTGCGTGTGCGGGGATGGGGAGAGATTTAATGTCCTGTTTGCCAGCTTGTTGACCCTCTGTGTTCCCCTCCTGCAGGGTTTAGGAGCCGGTGGTGTGGACGGAGAGACAGGGGACGTGAGCGGCCATTGAGGGCGGCCTGGGTGCCGGTGAGCCCCCTCTCCCCCCCCCCCCCCCCCAACTGCTCGGTGTGAGGGCTGAGCTTCGGTGGAGGACCGCATGACGGGGCGCAACAAGGAGAAGCGTTATGAGTGCGATGTGTGCGGCAAGGCCTGGCGGTACCCGAGCAAGCTGGAGACCCACCGGCGGGTGCACGCGAGCAGGAAGCTCTACGACTGCCCCACCTGCGGCAAGAGCTTCACCTGGTTGTCGAGGCTGAGGGTGCACCAGCGGGTGCACAGCAGCGAGCGGCCCTTCGCCTGCTCCGACTGCGGCAAGGGCTTCAAGTCCTCGCCGGAACTGAAGTTGCACCGGCGGGTGCACACGGGGGAGCGCCCCTACACCTGCAGCGACTGCGGCAAGGGCTTCACCGCGTCCAACCAGCTGCAGGTGCACCAGCGCACCCACACCGGCGAGCGCCCCTACACCTGCGACCAGTGCGGCAAGGGCTTCACATGCTCCACCAGGCTGCTGTCCCACCAGCGGGTGCACGCCGGTGACAGTCCCTCCCCCAGGCCCTTCGGCTGCTCCGATTGCGGCAAGGAATTCACGAAGGAGCAGGACCTGAAGATCCACCGGCGGGTGCACACGGGCGCGAGGCCCCATGTCTGCTCCACATGCGGCAAGAGCTTTGCCTGGCTTTCGAAGTTGCGGCAGCACCAGCGGGTGCACAGCAGCGAGCGGCCCTTCGCCTGCCCCGACTGCGGCAATGGCTTCAAGTCGTCGCCGCAACTGAAAGTGCACAGGCGGGTGCACACGGGGGAACGCCCCTACACCTGCAGCGACTGCGGCAAGGGCTTCACCCAGTCTAACAACCTGCAGGTGCACCAGCGCACCCACACCGGCGAGAGCCCCTATACGTGCGCTCAGTGCGGCAAAGGTTTCAAGTCGTCGCCAGAACTGACGGTGCACAGGCGCGTGCACACGGGGGAGCGCCCCTACACCTGCAGCGACTGCGGCAAGGGCTTCACCACGTCCAACAACCTGCTGGTGCACCAGCGCACCCACACCGGTGAGCGCCCCTACACCTGCGCTCAGTGCGGCAAGGGCTTCATCTGCTCCACCCAGCTGCTGTCCCACCAGCAGGTGCACGGCTGCAACCAT
This sequence comes from Amblyraja radiata, assembly GCF_010909765.2. Taxonomy (NCBI): domain Eukaryota; kingdom Metazoa; phylum Chordata; class Chondrichthyes; order Rajiformes; family Rajidae; genus Amblyraja; species Amblyraja radiata. The sequence goes on along the minus strand of NW_022630148.1, from coordinate 818,887 downwards.
CCCTAGCGCTTTGCCATGGCCTCCCAGTGCGTGCACACCAGTGGCCAGCTCTACCGCGGCGAGGAGTTTGACAGCTTGCGGGGGTTGCGGCAGCACCGGCGGGCCCACGCCGGCGAGAGGCTCCTCCCATTGCGGCAAGCGGATCAAGAGAGCACGGGGGCTGCGGGAGCACCAGCGGTTACACACCGGAGAGAGACCCTTTGTGTGCGCTGAGTGTGGCAAGGGTTTCACCCGCATGTCCAGCCTGTGACAGCACCGGCAGTGAGCGTCCCTTCCCCTACCCGTTCTGAGGGCTTGTACATCGGGCCGTCTAGCTGCGACACGGATGAACAAAGGAGTGAACTTTATTAGCTTCCATCGCAGTGAGGTTTGCTGATTCCACTGTGGTGGATATTTATGTTAAATTCTATTGTGGATTGTGTTCTTTTTACTCGTATGGCTGTATGGCAACTCAAATATCACTGTACCCTAATTGCTGCATGTGACAATAAATGTGAGCCCGAACTTGTACTATGTTTACTTATTCTGTTGTGCTGCAGCCAGTAATGTTGGGGAAGTCCAGGACAAGGGGTCACAGCTTAAGGATAGAGGTGAAATCCTTTAGGACCGAGATGAGAAAAACTTTTTTCACACAGAGAGTGGTGAATCTCTGGAACTCTCTGCCACAGAAGGTAGTTGAGGCCTACAGTTCTGCCCTCATCAACCATAACATAGAAACATAGAAATTAGGTGCAGGAGTAGAGGCCATTCGGCCCTTCGAGCCTGCACCGCCATTCAATATGATCATGGCTGATCATCCAACTCAGTATCCCGTACCTGCCTTCTCTCCATACCCTCTGATCCCCTTAGCCACAAGGGCCACATCTAAGGTACACACAAATGCTGGGGAAACTCAGCGGGTGCAGCAGCATCTATGGAGCGAAAGAAATAGGCGACGTTTCGGGCCGAAACCCTTCTTCAGACCACATCTAACTCCCTCTTAAATATAGCCAATGAACTGTGGCCTCGACTACCCTCTGTGGCAGGAGTTCCAGAGATTCACCACTCTCTGTGTGAAAAAAGTTCTCATCTCGGTTTTAAAGGATTTCCCCCTTATCCTTAAGCTGTGACCCCTTGTCCTGGACTTCCCCAACATCGGGAGCAATCTTCCTGCATCTAGCCTGTCCAACCCCTTAAGAATTTTGTAAGTTTCTATAAGATCCCCTCTCAATCTCCTAAATTCTAGAGAGTATAAACCAAGTCTATCCAGTCTTTCTTCATAAGACAGTCCTGACATCCCAGGAATCAGTCTGGTGAACCTTCTCTGCACTGCCTCTATGGCAATAATGTCCTTCCTCAGAATGGCCACATCTTCAAAAAAGTCAATCAGATTCGGGATACAACCTACACCATGTACAAAACCATGTTGAGTCTCCCAAGCAGCCCTTGTCCATCGAAATACATGTGTATCGTAATCCTCACAATACTCTCTCGACTGGATAGACTCATAGATACATAGAAAATAGGTGCAGGAGTAGAGGCCATTTGGCCCTTCGAGCCTGCACCGCCATTCAATATGATCATGGCTGATCTCGGCTTGTACACGGCTAGAATTTAGAAGATTGAGGGGGGACCTAAATGGTGGCCGACTAGGAAAAGGGGAGATGCAGCGAGACCTGGGTGTCATGGTACACCAGTCATTGAAAGTGGGCATGCAGGTGCAGCAGGCAGTGAAGAAAGCCAATGGTATGTTAGCTTTCATAGCAAAAGGATTTGAGTCTAGGAGCAGGGAGGTTCTACTGCAGTTGTACAGGGTCTTGGTGAGACCACACCTGGAGTATTGCGTACAGTTTTGGTCTCCAAATCTGAGGAAGGACATTATTGCCATAGAGGGAGTGCAGAGAAGGTTCACCAGACTGATTCCTGGGGTGTCAGGACTGTCTTATGAAGAAAGACTGGATAGACTTGGTTTATACTCTCTAGAATTTAGGAGATTGAGAGGGGATCTTATAGAAACGTACAATATTCTTAAGGGGTTGGACAGGCTAGATGCAGGAAGATTGTTCCCGATGTTGGGGAAGTCCAGAACAAGGGGCCACACACAGTTTAAGGATAAGGGGGAAAACTTTTAGGACCGAGATGAGAAAATCATTTTTTTACACAGAGAGTGGTGAATCTGTGGAATTCTCTGCCACAGAAGGTAGTTGAGGCCACACAGTTCATTGGCTATATTTAAGAGGGAGTTAGATGTGGCCCTTGTGGCTAAAGGGATCAGGGGGTATGGAGAGAAGGCAGGTACGGGATACTGAGTTGGATGATCAGCCATGATCATATTGAATGGCGAATGGTGCAGGCTCGAAGGGCCGAATGGCCTCTACTCCTGCACCTATTGTCTCAAACCTCCATTTATCTTTGACTTACATATATGCTTATATTTATTCCTTGATTCTTATAATCCCAAATTAAGCTTGTAACAAATGTTTCTATGATTTGAGCCTAATGGTTGCAGCTGTGTTATACTTATTGTTTATTCTTGGGGGGGGGGGGGGAATCATGTTAAAAGAGAAAAAATATATATAAAAGACTGACAAAAATTAAAATTCCATTGAATAAAATAAGAATGATAAAATCATTACTTCAAAATTTATTAAACTGAGGCCACAGGTGTGAGCTAAATGACTAAACTATGACAAAAATCCCACGTGCAATGGGAATAATGAGTAAATGCATAGGTAGTGTATAGGGCACCTATTTTCTATGTTTCTAAGAGATTCTTGCTCTTGAGGGAGTGCAGCGTAGGTTCACCAGGTTAATTCCCGGGATGGCGGGACTGTCATATGCTGAGAGAATGGAGCGGCTGGGCTTGTACACTCTGGAGTTTAGAAGGATGAGACAGGATCTTATTGAGACATATGAGATTATTAGTGATCTGGATGAGGGAATTGAAGGCAACATCTCCAAGTTTGCGGATGACACTAAGCTGGGGGGCAGTGTTAGCTGTGAGGAGGATGCTAGGAGACTGCAAGGTGACTTGGATAGGCTGGGTGAGTAGGCAAATGTTTGGCAGATGCAGTATAATGTGGATAAATGTGAGGTTATCCATTTTGGTGGCAAAAACAGGAAAGCAGACTATTATCTAAATGGTGGCCGACTAGGAAAAGGGGAGATGCAGCGAGACCTGGGTGTCATGGTACACCAGTCATTGAAAGTAGGCATGCAGGTACAGCAGGCAGTGAAGAAAGCGAATGGTATGTTAGCATTCATAGCAAAAGGATTTGAGTATAGGAGCAGGGAGGTTCTACTGCAGTTGTACAGGGTCTTGGTGAGACCACACCTGGAGTATTGCGTACAGTTTTGGTCTCCAAATCTGAGGAAGGACATTATTGCCATAGAGGGAGTGCAGAGAAGGTTCACCAGACTGATTCCTGGGATGTCAGGACTGTCTTATGAAGAAAGACTCGATAGACTTGGTTTATACTCTCTAGAATTTAGGAGATTGAGAGGGGATCTTATAGAAACTTATAAAATTCTTAAGGGGTTGGACAGGCTAGATGCAGGAAGATTGCTCCCGATGTTGGGGAAGTCCAGGACAAGGGGTCACAGCTTAAGGATAAGGGGGAAATCCTTTAAAACCGAGATGAGAAGAACTTTTTCCACACAGAGAGTGGTGAATCTCTGGAACTCTCTGCCACAGAGGGTAGTCGAGGCCAGTTCATTGGCTATATTTAAGAGGGAGTTAGATGTGGCCCTTGTGGCTAAGGGGATCAGGGGGTATGGAGAGAAGGCAGGTACGGGATACTGAGTTGGATGATCAGCCATGATCATATTGAATGGCGGTGCAGGCTCGAAGGGCCGAATGGCCTACTCCTGCACCTAATTTCTATGTTTCTAAGGGTTTGGACATGCTAGAGGCAGGAATGTTCCCGATGTTGGGGGAGTCCAGAACCAGTGACCACAGTTTAACAAAAAGGGGTGAGCTATTTAGAACGGAGACGAGGAAACATTACTTCATTGCATCTAATGTCTATTCATTGTTAAATCTGGGACATATGACATCTATGGAGCGAAGGAAATAGGCAACGTTTCAGGCCGTAACCCTTCTTCAGACTGATGTGAGGGTGGGGGAGGGGGGGCAGGAAGAAGAAAGGAAGAGGAGGAGCCAGAGGGCTGAGGGAGAGCTGAGAAGGGGAGGAGACATTAAGGACTACCTGAAATTAGAGAAATCAATGTTCATGCCACTAGGGTGCAGACTGCCCAAGCGGAATATGAGGTGCTGCTCCTCCAGTTTCCGATGGTCCTCACTCTGGCCATGGAGGAGGCCCAGGACAGAAAGGTCGGATTGGGAATGGGAGGGGGAGTTGAAGTGCTGAGCCACCGGGAGGTCAGCTAGGTTATTGCGGACCGAGCGGAGGTGTTCGGCGAAACGATCACCCAGCCTCCGCTTGGTCTCGCCGATATAGATCAGCTGACATCTAGAGCAGCGGATGCAATGGATGAGGTTGGAGGGGATGCAGGTGAACCTCTGTCGCACCTGGAACGACTGCTTGGGTCCTTGAATGGAGTCGAGGGGGGGAGGTAAAGGGACAGGTGTTGCATCTCTTGCGGTTGCAAGGGGAAGTGACCGGGGAGGGGGTGGTACGGGAAGGAAGGGAAGAATCGACAAGGGAGTTGCGGAGGGAGCGGTCTTTGCGGAAGGCAGATATGGGGGGGAGATGGGAAGATGTAGCGAGTGGTGGGGTCACGTTGGAGGTGGCGGAAATGGCGGAGGATTATGTGTTGTGTTTTTTCCCCAATTGCCTGGGTTTTTTAAAGGGCTTGCTTGCAACAGTTATATAACCATATAACAATGACAGCACGGAAACAGGCCATCTCGGCCCTACAAGTCCGTGCCGAACAATTATTTTCCCTTAGTCTCACCTGCCTGCACTCATACCATAACCCTTCATTCCCTTCTCATCCATATGCCTATCCAATTTATTTTTAAATTATACCAACGAACCTGCCTCCACCACTTCCACTGGAAGCTCATTCCACACAGCCACCACTCTCTGAGTAAAGAAGTTCCCCCTCATGTTACCCCTAAACTTCTGTCCCTTAATTCTGAAGTCATGTCCTCTTGTTTGAATCTTCCCTATTCTCAAAGGGAAAAGCTTGTCCACGTCAACTCTGTCTATCCCTCTCATCATTTTAAAGACCTCTATCAAGTCAACCTTCTGCGCTCCAGAGAATAAAGACCTAACTTATTCAACCTATCTCTGTAACTTAGTTGTTGAAACCCAGGCAACATTCTAGTAAATCTCCTCTGTACTCTCTCTATTTTGTTGACATCCTTCCTATAATTGGGCGACCAAAATTGTACACCATACTCCAGATTTGGTCTCACCAATGCCTTGTACAATTTTAACATTACATCCCAACTTCTATACTCAATGCTCTGATTTATAAAGGCTAGCATACCAAAAGCTTTCTTTACCACCCTATCTATATGAGATTCCACCTTCAAGGAACTATGCACGGTTATTCCCAGATCCCTCTGTTCAACTGTATTCTTCAATTCCCTGCCATTTATCATGTACGTCCTATTTTGATTTGTCCTGCCAAGGTGTAACACCTCACATTTATCAGCATTAATCTCCATCTGCCATCTTTCAGCCCATTCTTCCAAATGGCCTAAATCACTCTGTAGACTTTGGAAATCCTCTTCATTATCCACAACACCCCCTATCTTGGTACCATCTGCATACTTACTAATCCAATTTACCACACCTTCATCCAGATCATTGATGTACATGACAAACAACAAAGGACCCAACACCGATCCCTGAGGCACCCCACTAGTCACCTGCCTCCAACCCGACAAACAACCATCCACCATTACCCTCTGGCTTCTCCCATTCAGCCACTGTTGAATCCATCTTGCTACTCCTGCGTTTATACCCAACAGTTGAACCTTCTTAACCAACCTCCCATGAGGAACCTTGTCAAAGGCCTTACTAAAGTCCATATAGACAACATCCACTGCTTTACCCTCGTCAATTTCCCTAGTAACCTCTTCAAAAAATTCAAGAAGATTAGTCAAACATGACCTTCCAGGCACAAATCCATGTTGACTGTTCCTAATCAGACCCTGTTTATCCAGATGCTTATATATATTATCTCTAAGTATCTTTTCCATTAATTTGCCCACCACTGAAGTCAAACTAACAGGTCTATAATTGCTAGGTTTACTCTTAGAACCCTTTTTAAACAATGGAACAACATGCGCAGTACGCCAATCCTCGGGGACTATTCCCGTTTCTAATGACATTTGAAATATTTCTGTCATAGCCCCGGCTATTTCTACACTAACTTCCCTCAATGTCCTAGGGAATATCCTGTCAGGACCTGGAGACTTATCCACTTTTATATTTTTCAAAAGAGTCAGTACTTCTTTTACTTCGAAACTCATAGTATCCATAGCTACTCTACTAGTTTCCCTTACCTCACATAATTCAATATCCTTCTCCTTGGTGAATACCGAAGAAAAGAAATTGTTCAATATCTCCCCCATCTCTTTTGGCTCTGCAGATAGCTGTCCACTCTGTCTCTCCAATGGACCAATTTTATCCCTCGTTATCCTTTTGCTATTAATATAGCTGTAGAAACCTTTTGGATTTACTTTCACCAACTTTCACCAGTTGTCGGATGGATCAAGTGAATAAACATTTTATTAGATCAGTACTGTGTTTAATTTCAAAATTGGCGCTCATTCTGTGATTTTCGCTTGGTTGCAAGATGGCGCCGACGACGTCATTTCCGGTTAGCGGCATGCTGGCGCTGAGTGCGTCATTTCCGGTTTGTGGCAAGCAGCGGGAGGGTGACGTCAAGATGGCGCCGAGTGCAGGCGCCGTTGAATAATTCAGGAGTTTACTGCTCTGTCTATGTAGAGTGTGTTTGTTGGATGTTATTTAAAGCATGATTTTGCTTCAGCAGCAGCCTCCACAGCAGGCTTTAAAGATTCGTTTTACACACTATATTCAACACGTCCTGGTTATTTGGCATTTTAGTATTGGGTGTGTGTGTGTGTGAATGATCTGTGTGTGTATGTGCGAATGAGTCTGTGTGTATGTGTGAATGAGTCTGTGGGTGTGTGTGAATGAGTGTGCGTGTGAATGAGTCTGTGTGTGTAAGTGTGAATGAGTCTGTGTGTGCGAATGAGTCTGTGTGTGTGTGTGTGTGTATGTGCGAATGAGTCTGTGTGTGTGTATGTGTGAATCCCCCTCCTTCTCATCAGCCCACGAGAGCCTCCGCCTGAAGCTGCCCCCCTCCCTTGGCGGCACAACATTTACCACCCCACCACCCCACCCTGACAGCCCCCGCCTTAAAAAAATGTTTTGCACAAATTCTTCAGTTCATTAACAACTGAAATTGTCTTTAGGCTGTTTTTCGACATCATGTCAGGAAACGTTAGAGGTCAAGGTGATGTGGCTATTGTTGTAGCATCCTCTGGGATAGCAGCTACGTTAATGCCTGGTGGAAGAACTACACATTCTCGATTCAAGATACCCATCCAAGTGTCTCTTTTTATCAACAGGAAATAGTCATCACGAGGCAGTGAGCAGCGGATCACAACAAGAGACACAACAAGAACTTAACAATTCTCATCTTTAACATTTAAATTGTTCTTATATTTTAAGAGTCATTCACATTTTAAACTTTAATAAATCCTTTTTGCGCTTTTGATGCCTGTGTGTTCTTCATCACAATGGGAACCTAATAGGCAGGAATGGATAATAATAATAATAATGGATGGGATTTATATAGCGCCTTTCTAATACTCAAGGCGCTTTACATCGCATTATTCATTCACTCCTCAGTCACACTCGGTGGTGGTAAGCTACTTCTGTAGCCACAGCTGCCCTGGGGCAGACTGACGGAAGCGTGGCTGCCAATCTGCGCCTACGGCCCCTCCGACCACCACCAATCACTCGCACACATTCACACACAGGCAAAGGTGGGTGAAGTGTCTTGCCCAAGGACACAACGACAGTATGCACTCCAAGCGGGATTCGAACCGGCTACCTTCCGGCCGCCAGCCGAACACTTAGCCCATTGCGCCATCTGTTGTCCCAAATGCTCTGTGGGAGAGACACTAAGAGTGCATGGGGGGAGATGCACTGAATGTGTGGGTGGGAGGGGAATGGCAAGGAGCAGAGTGGGGGGGTGGGGGGGGGTGAAGGGAGATGGGGTGACTGAGTGAACTGCCAGCTTACCAGGCGTGAGTGACTGCACTGCCAGCCCACGAGCCATGAGTAAGTGAACTGCCAGCCCACCAGCCATAAGTGACTGAACTGCCAGCCCACCAGCCGTGAGTAAGTGAACTGCCAGCCCACCAGCCGTGAGTAAGTGAACTGCCAGCCCACCAGCCGTGAGTAAGCGAACTGCCAGCCCACCAGCCGTGAGTAAGTGAACTGCCAGCCCACCAGCCAAGAGTAGGAGTAAACGGGTCCTTTTCACAATGGCAGGCAGTGACTAGTGGGGTACCGCAAGGCTCAGTGCTGGGACCCCAGCTATTTACAATATATATTAATGATCTGGATGAGGGAATTGAAGGCAATATCTCCAAGTTTGCGGATGACACTAAGCTGGGGGGCAGTGTTAGCTGTGAGGAGGATGCTAGGAGACTGCAAGGTGACTTGGATAGGCTGGGTGAGTGGGCAAATGTTTGGCAGATGCAGTATAATGTGGATAAATGTGAGGTTATCCATTTTGGTGGCAAAAACAGGAAAGTAGACTATTATCTAAATGGTGGCCGACTAGGAAAAGGGGAGATGCAGCGAGACCTGGGTGTCATGGTAGACCAGTCATTGAAAGTGGGCATGCAGGTGCAGCAGGCAGTGAAGAAAGCGAATGGTATGTTAGCTTTCATAGCAAAAGGATTTGAGTATAGGAGCAGGGAGGTTCTACTGCAGTTGTACAGGGTCTTGGTGAGACCACACCTGGAGTATTGCGTACAGTTTTGGTCTCCAAATCTGAGGAAGGACATTATTGCCATAGAGGGAGTGCAGAGAAGGTTCACCAGACTGATTCCTGGGATGTCAGGACTGTCTTATGAAGAAAGACTGGATAGACTTGGTTTATACTCTCTAGAATTTAGGAGATTGAGAGGGGATCTTATAGAAACTTACAAAATTCTTAAGGGGTTGGACAGGCTAGATGCAGGAAGATTGCTCCCGATGTTGGGGAAGTCCAGGACAAGGGGTCACAGCTTAAGGATAAGGGGGAAATCCTTTAAAACCGAGATGAGAAGAACTTTTTTCACACAGAGAGTGGTGAATCTCTGGAACTCCCTGCCACAGAGGGTAGTCGAGGCCAGTTCATTGGCTATATTTAAGAGGGAGTTAGATGTGGCCCTTGTGGCTAAGGGGATCAGAGGGTATGGAGAGAAGGCAGGTACGGGATACTGAGTTGGATGATCAGCCATGATCATATTGAATGGCGGTGCAGGCTCGAAGGGCCGAATGGCCTACTCCTGCACCTAATTTCTATGTTTCTATGTTTCTATAAGTGACTGAACTGCCAGCCCAACAATCCATTCAGTCCACCCTCTCCCCCTTCTCTCTCACCGTCTGTCACCTGTTTTGGGCAGAATTTCTGGCAGTTTCTCAGCCGCCAGCCTGCCAGGTCCGAGTGATTGTACTGCCAGGCCTCAGTGACTGAGCTGCCAGCCCAAGATTCCATTCGGCCCACAAACTCCATACTAGCCCTCTGGAAACCAGTACCCAAACGCCCCCGTTCCACTTAGGAAACCTGACCGGAAACCTCTGGAGACTTTGCGCCCCACCCAAGGTTTCCGTGCGGTTCCCGGAGGTTGCAGGCGGTTGCCGGAGGTTGCAGGTAGTGGAAGCAGGTAGGGAGACTGACAAAAACCTCCGGGAACCGCACGGAAACCTTGGGTGGGGTGCAAAGTCTCCAGAGGTTTCCGTTCAGGTTTCCTAAGTGGGACGGGGGCATTAATAATCTTATATGTTTCAATAAGATGCCCTCTCACCCTTAATAATAATAATAATAAATTTTATTTATGGGCGCCTTTCAAGAGTCTCAAGGACACCTTACAAAAATTGAGCATGTAGAGGAAAAACATGTAAGGGGAATGAAATAAGTAGTAGAGACATGACTAGTACACAAAGTAAAGACAGAATTCAATACAAAACACAGTATGAGGCAATTAATGCACAGATGAAAAGGGAGGGGGACGTGGGGCTAAGGATAGGCAGAGGTGAAGAGATGGGTCTTGAGGCGGGACTGGAAGTTGGAGAGGGACACAGAATTGCGGATCAGTTGGGGGAGGGAGTTCCAGAGCCTGGGAGCTGCCCTGGAGAAGGCTCTGTCCCCAAAACTGCGGAGGTTGGACTTGCGGATGGAGAGGAGATCGGCTGATGTGGATCTGAGGGACCGTGAGGGTTGGTAGGGGGAGAGGAGGTCAGTGAGATATGGGGGGGCCAGATGGTGGAGGGCTTTGTAGGTGAGGACCAGGATTTTGTAGGTGATCCGGTGGGAGATGGGAAGCCAGTGAAGTTTTTTGAGGACTGGAGTGATGTGATGCCAGGATTTGGTGTGGGTGATGAGTCGGGCGGCTGCGTTCTGGACCAGTTGGAGTCAGTTGATGTAGGTGGAGCTGATGCCAAGGAGAAGTGAGTTGCAATAGTCCAGTCGGGAGGAGATGAAGGCATGGATGAGTCTTTCAGCAGCGGGCGGTGTGAGAGAGGGTCTGAGTTTGGCGATGTTGCGGAGATGAAAGAAGGAGGTTTTAATGACATGGCGGATGTGAGGCTCAAGGGAGAGGGTGGAATCAAAGATCACGCCAAGGTTGCGGGCCTGGGGAGGTGGGGAGACAGTGGTGCCGTCGATGGTGAGAATGAATCCTTCTAAATGAATCGCGTATACAAGCCCAGCCGCTCCATTCTCTCAGCATATGACAGTCCCGCCATCCCGGGAATTAACCTGGTGAACCTACGCTGGGCTCCCTCAATAGCAAGAATCTCTTACTTGCTGCAGCACAGCAGAACAAATTACAAGTCCAAGTTCACATTTATTGTCACCAATTAGGGTACAGTGATGTTTGAGGTTACCATACTGGGGGGCAGTGTTAGCTGTGAGGAGGATGCTAGGAGACTGCAAGGTGACTTGGATAGGCTGGGTGAGTGGGCAAATGTTTGGCAGATGCAGTATAATGTGGATAAATGTGAGGTTATCCACTTTGGTGGCAAAAACAGGAAAGCAGACTATTATCTGAATGGTGGCCGATTAGGAAAAGGGGAGATGCAGCGAGACCTGGGTGTCATGGTACACCAGTCATTGAAAGTAGGCATGCAGGTGCAGCAGGCAGTGAAGAAAGCCAATGGTATGTTAGCTTTCATAGCAAAAGGATTTGAGTATAGGAGCAGGGAGGTTCTACTGCAGTTGTACAGGGTCTTGGTGAGACCACACCTGGAGTATTGCGTACAGTTTTGGTCTCCAAATCTGAGGAAGGACATTATAGCCATAGAGGGAGTGCAGAGAAGGTTCACCAGACTGATTCCTGGGATGTCAGGACTTTCATATGAAGAAAGACTGGATAGACTTGGCTTGTACTCGCTAGAATTTAGGAGATTGAGGGGGGGATCTTATAGAAACGTACAAAATTCTTATGGGGTTGGACAGGCTAGATGCAGGAAGATTGTTCCTGATGTTGGGGAAGTCCAGGACAAGGGGTCACAGCTTAAGGATAAGGGAGAAATCCTTTAGGACCGAGATGAGAAGAAACTTTTTCACACAGAGAGTGGTGAATCTCTGGAACTCTCTGCCACAGAGGGTAGTTGAGGCCACAGTTCATTGGCTATATTTAAGAGGGAGTTAGATGTGGCCCTTGTGGCTAAAGGGATCAGAGGGTATGGAGAGAAGGTTTTTGGACACATTTATCTGTTTTGTAGTAAATGCCTACTATTTTCTGTGTGCTTAAGCAAAGCAAGAATTTCATTGTCCTATACAGGGACACATGACAAAAAACTCACTTGAACACTTGAAGGCAGGTACGGGATACTGAGTTGGATGATCAGCCATGATCATATTGAATGGCGGTGCAGACTCGAAGGGCCGAATGGCCTCTACTCCTGCACCTATTTTCTATGTATCTATACGAGTAAAAATAACACAATCCACAATAGAATTTAACATAAACATCCACCACAGTGGAATCAGCATTTGATAAGGCCAAATTAAGTCACAAATATAAGATATTAAAATATAACCCTATAACAATTACAGCACGGAAACAGGCCATCTCGGCCCTTCTAGTCTAGTCCAACAGTTTTAAACTTGGGTTTTAAGATGGACAGTGATTTTCAATTAGATCGTCAAATAGGCGTGGTGGTTAAGTCCAGCTTCTTTCATTTCAGGCAGCTGGCAAAGGTGAAGCCCGTTCGTGAACGATGGCATTTTGAAACAGTAATCCATGCCTTCATCACTGTCCATTTTGGAGTTAACCAATCTTCCCTTGAACGTCTCCAGTTGGTCCAGAATGCTGCTGCTCGCCTTTTAACTGGAACACGTAAGAGGGAGCCTGTTCTGGCCTCCCTACACTGGCTGCCTGTGTACATTTAGAGTTCATTTTAAGATTCTTTTATTTGTTTTTAAATCTTAAAATGGTCTCGCCCCGCCTTACCTCTCTGACCTCTCTGAGCTCCGAGAACACTAACGCAATTATCAAAAAAGCTCATCAGCGCCTCTACTTCCTGAGAAGATTACGGAGAGTCGGATTGTCAAGGAAGACTCTCTCTAACTTCTACAGGTGCACAGTCGAGAGCATGCTGACCGGTTGCATCGTGGCTTGGTTCGGCAATTTGAGCGCCCTGGAGAGGGGAAGACTACAAAGGGTGGTAAACACTGCCCAGTCCATCATCGGCTCTGACCTTCCTTCCATCAAGGGGATTTATCGCAGTCGCTGCCTCAAAAAGGCTGGCAGTATCATCAAAGACCCACACCATCCTGGCCACACACTCATCTCCCTGCTACCTTCAGGTAGAAGGTACAGGAGCCTGAAGACTGCAACAACCAGGTTCAGGAATAGCTACTTCCCCGCAGCCATCAGGCTATTAAACCTGGCTCGGACAAAACTCTGATTATTAGCAACCACTTTCTGTTATTTGCACTACCAGTTTATTTATTCATGTGTGTATATATTTATATCATGGTATATGGACACATTTATCTGTTTTGTAGTAAATGCCTACTATTTTCTGTGTGCTTAAGCAAAGCAAGAATTTCATTGTCCTATACAGGGACACATGACAATAAACTCACTTGAACTTGAACTTGACTTCATCCCTACGCTCCTGCTCAGTGCCTCAGGTCAGCTGATCGGCTGCTCCTGGAGGTACCGAGGTCTAAGCGGAAGCTCAGAGGGGATAGAGCTTTCTCTGTTGCTGCTCCGACATTATGAAACATAGACAATAGGTGCAGGAGTAGGCCATTCGGCCCTTCGAGCCTGCACCATTCGCCATTCAATATGATCATGGCTGATCATCCAACTCAGTATCCTGTACCTGCCTTCTCTCCATACCCTCTGATCCCCTTAGCCACAAGGGCCACATCTAACTCCCTCTTAAATATAGCCAATGAACTGTGGCCTCGACTACCCTCTGTGGCAGAGAGTTCCAGAGATTCACCACTCTCTGTGTGAAAAAAGTTCTTCTCATCTCGGTTTTAAAGGATTTCCCCCTTATCCTTAAGCTGTGACCCCTTGTCCTGGACTTCCCCAACATCGGGAGCAATCTTCCTGCATCTAGCCTGTCCAACACCTTAAGAATTTTGTAAGTTTCTATAAGATCCCCCCTCAATCTCCTAAATTCTAGAGAGTATAAACCAAGTCTATCCAGTCTTTCTTCATAAGACAGTCCTGACATCCCAGGAATCAGTCTGGTGAACCTTCTCTGCACTCCCTCTATGGCAATAATGTCCTTCCTCAGATTTGGACATTCTACCTTTGCACATTAGACAGGCCCCTTCACTGTCAATTTTCAAAACTAATCTTAAAACCCTTTTCCATTCCTTGGCTTTCACCCCTGCATGAGACTTTGCTCCTGTTTTAGTGTTTCTATTGTTTTTACTGTCTTTTAATGTTTTGTTTTATGTTTATGATTAGTCATGTACAGCACTTTGTTGCAACAGTGGTTTTTAAAGTGTTCTATAAATAAAGTTCAGTTCAGTTCCGAACACGTATTCTCCCCTAGTCCCATCTACCTGCACTCAGACCATAACCCTCCATTCCTTTCCCATCCATATACCTATCCAATTTATTTTTAAATGATAAAATCGAACCTGCCTGCCTCCGCCACTTCCACTAGAAGCTCATTCCACACAGCTACCACTCTCTGAGTAAAGAGGTTCCCCCTCATGTTACCCCTTCTTTAATTCTGAAGTCATGTCCTCTTGTTTGAATCTTCCCTACTCTCAATGGGAAAAGCTTGTCCACGTCAACTCTGTCTATCTCATCATTTTAAAGATCTCGATCAAGTCCCCCCTTAACCTTCTGCGCTCCAGAGAATAAAGACCTAACTTGTTCAACCTTTCTCTGTAACTTAGTTGCTGAAACCCAGGCAACATTCTAGTAAATCTCCTCTGTACTCTCTCTAAAATGATTCCTGGGTTAGTTTACAATTTATATTTAGTCCCGAATTAGGCTTTTCTCCAGTAGATTAATACAGAAAGACATTTGTCTCCCAGGTGATGAGAGAGGAACCAGCCACCATAGATGAAGCTCACACCAGGGTCTCATCCATATCCCGTAACACTGCTCTCTCTCCCCATCCCCGCACTCGCAACAAGGGCAGAGTCCCTCTGGTCCTCACCTTTCACCCCACTAGCCGCCAAATACAACACATAATCCTCCGCCATTTCCGCCACCTCCAACGTGATCCCACCACTCGCCACATCTTCCCATCTCCCCCTATGTCTGCCTTCCGCAAAGACCGCTCCCTCCGCAACTCCCTTGTCAATTCTTCCCTTCCCTCCCGCACCACCCCCTCCCCGGGCACTTTCCGTTGCAACCGCAAGAAATGCAACACCTGTCCCTTCACCTCCCCCCTCGACTCCATTCAAGGACCCAAGCAGTCGTTCCAGGTGCGACAAAGGTTCACCTGTATCTCCTCCAACCTCATCTACTGCATCCGCTGCTCTAGATGTCAGCTGATTTACATCGGGGAGACCAAGCGTAGGTTGGGCGATCGTTTCGCCGAACACCTCCGCTCAGTCCGCAATAACCAACCTGACCTCCCGGTGGCTCAGCACTTCAAATCTCCCTCCCATTCCCAATCCGACCTCTCTGTCCTGGGCCTCCTCCATTGCCAGAGTGAGCAACAGCGGAAATTGGAGGAACAGCACCTCATATTCCGTCTGGGGACCTTGCGTCCGTATGGCATTAACATTGAATTCTCCCAATTTTGCTAGCCCTTGCTGTCTCCTCCCCTTCCTTAACCCTCTAGCTGTCTCCTCCCACCCTCCCATCCGCCCGCCCTCGGGCTCCTCCCCCTCCTCCCCTTTTCCTTTTTTCTCCCACCCCCCATCAGTCTGAAGAAGGGTTTCGGCCCGAAACGTCGCCTATTTCCTTCGCTCCATAGATGCTGCTGCACCCGCTGAGTTTCCCCAGCAATTTTGTGTACCAGAGAAGTAGCTAGATCTCTTTGATGTATTTGAAAGGTAAGACTTCGTAAACCAAGTGTCCTATGTTTATGAGGGAGGGGGTGACGAGAGAGGAACCAGAGAAGTAGCTAGATCTCTTTGATGAGATCTACATCGGTGAGACTAAGCGGAGGTTGGGCGATCGTTTCACCGAACACCTCCGCTCGGTCCGCAAGAACCTACCTGACCTCCCGGTGGCTCAGCACTTCAACTCCCCCTCCCACTCCGAATCCGGCCTCTCTGTCCTGGGTCTCCTCCATGGCCAGAGTGAGCAACACCGGAAATTGGAGGAACAGCACCTCATATTCCGCCTGGGGAGTCTGCATCCTGCGGGCATGAACATTGAATTCTCCCAGGTACACAAAATTGCTGGGGAAACTCAGCGGGTGCAGCAGCATCTATGGAGCGAAGGAAATAGGCAACGTTTTGGGTCGAGACCCTTCTTCAGACTAATGGGGGGTGGAGAAAGAAGGAAAAGGGGAGGAGGAGCCCGAGGGCGGGTGGATGGGAGGGTGGGAGGAGACAGCTAGAGGGTTAAGGAAGGGGAGGAGACAGCAAGGGCTAGCAAAATTGGGTGAATTCAATGTTAATGCCATCCGGACGCAAGGTCCCCAGACGGAATATGAGGTGCTGTTCCTCCAATTTCCGCTGTTGCTCACTCTGGCAATGGAGGAGACCCAGGACAGAGAGGTCGGATTGGGAATGGGAGGGGGAGTTGAAGTGCTGAGCCACCGGGAGTTCAGGTTGGTTATTGCGGACTGAGCGGAGGTGTTCGGCGAAACGATCGCCCAACCTCCGCTTGGTCTCCCCGATGTAAATCAGCTGACATCTAGAGCAGCGGATGCAGTAGATGAGGTTGGAGGAGATACAGGTGAACCTTTGTCGCACCTGGAACGACTGCTTGGGTCCTTGAATGGAGTCGAGGGGGGGGAGGTGAAGGGACAGGTTTGTTAGCCCTTGCTGTCTCCTCCCCTCCCTCAGCCCTCGGGCTCCTCCTCCTCCTTTATCCTTCCTTATCCCCGCCACCCCCCCATCAGTCTGAGGAAGGGTTTCAGCCCGAAACGTTGCCTATTTCCTTCGCTGCATAGATGCTGCTGCACCCGCTGAGTTTCTCCAGCCTTTTTTTTGTGTACCTTCGATTTTCCAGCATCTGCAGTTCCTTCTTGAACAGATCTCTTTGATGTATTTGAAAAGTAAGATGTCATAAACCAAATGGCCAATGTTTTTAATATATCTTGTACCCTGTGACAAAATGCATTTGACGTGATGCATTCTGTAGAAACCTTTATTTTCCTGTACCTGATCGAAACTCTGACGTCGGGGCAGATCAGTGGGCCTCAGGGTTCAGTGCTGGGCCCGTTACAGTTTGTCATCTACATCAATGATTTGGATCAGAACATACAGGGTATATTAGCAAGTTTGCTGATGGTACAAAAGTTAGTGGTTTTCCAGTTAGTGAAGATGGTTGTGTACGATTGCGGCAGGATCTGGATCGATTGGCCAGGTGGGCGGAGGAATGGTTGATGGAATTTAATACAGAGAAGTGTGAGGTGTCGCATTTTGGGATGTCGGACAAGAGCAGGACCTACACAGTAAATGCTAGGCCTCTGGGTAGTGTTATAGAGCAGAGGGATCTAGGAGTACAGGTGCATGGTTCCTTGAAGGTCGAGTCGCAGATAGATAAAGTGATCAATAAGACTTTTGGCACTTTGGCCTTCATCAGTCAGAGTATTGAATATAGAAGTTGGGAAGTATATCTGGAGTATTGCGTACAGTTTTGGTCTCCTAATCTGAGGAAAGACATTCTTGCCATAGAGGGAGTACAGAGAAGGTTCACCAGACTGATTCCTGGGATGCCAGTCTTTCTTCATATTTTCGTTAGAATCTTTCCTCAAATTAGGGGACCAAAACTGTACGCAATACTCCAGGTGTGGTCTCACCAAGACCCTGTACAACTGCAGAAGGACCTCTTTGCTCCTATACTCAACTCCTCTTGCTATGAAGGCCAACATGCCATTGGCTTTTTTCACTGCCTGCTGTACCTGCATGCTTACTTTCATAGACTGATGAACAAGGACCCCCAGATCTATACGGGTCTTGTTATTTCATAGCAAAAGGATTTGAGTATAGGAGCAGGGAGGTTCTACTGCAGTTGTACAGGGTCTTGGTGAGACCACACCTGGAGTATTGCGTAGAGTTCTGGTCTCCTAATCTGAGGAAAGACATTCTTGCCATAGAGGGAGTACAGAGAAGGTTCACCAGGCTGATTCCTGGGATGTCAGGACTTTCATACGAAGAAAGACTGGATAGACTCAGCTTGTACTCGCTAGAATTTAGAAGATTGAGGGGGGGGATCTTATAGAAACTTACAAAATTCTTAAGGGGTTGGACAGGCTAGATGCAGGAAGATTGTTCCCGATGTTGGGGAAGTCCAGAACAAGGGGCCACACACACAGTTTAAGGATGAGGGGGAAATCTTTTAGGACCGAGATGAGGAAAACATTTTTCACAGTTCCAGAACAAGGGATCACAGTTCCAGAACAAGGGGTCACAGTCCAGAACAAGGGGTCACAGTTTAAGGATAAGGGGGAATCTTTTAGGACCGAGATGAGAAAAACATTTTTTTCCCCACACAGAGAGTGGTGAATCTGTGGAATTCTCTGCCACAGAAGGTAGTTGAGGCCACACAGTTCATTGGCTATATTTAAGAGGGAGTTAGATGTGGCCCTTATGGCTAAAGGGATCAGGGGGTATGGAGAGAAGGCAGGTACAGGATACTGAGTTGGATGATCAGCCATGATCATATTGAATGGCGGTGCAGGCTCGAATGGCCTCTACTCCTGCACCTATTGTCTATGTTTCTATAACAAGAGGAGTCGAGTATAGGAGCAAAGAGGTCCTTCTGCAGTTGTACAGGGCCCTGGTGCGACCACACCTGGAATATTGTGTGCAGTTTTGGTCCCCTAATTTGAGGAAGGACATTTTTGCTATTGAGGGAGCCCAGCGTAGATTCTGAGTTGGATGATCAGCCATGATCATATTGAATGGCGGTGCAGGCTCGAAGGCCGAATGGCCTCTACTCCTGCACCTATTGTCTATGTTTCTATGTATAATTAACTAATTGGGACCCATGTAGTAGATAGTATATTTTTGTATAGCAGTACCTATTATCTAAATGGTGGCCGATTAGGAAAAGGGGAGATGCAGCGATACCTGGGTGTCATGGTACACCAGTCATTGAAAGTAGGCATGCAGGTGCAGCAGGCAGTGAAGAAAGCCAATGGTATGTTAGCTTTCATAGCAAAAGGATTTGAGTCTAGGAGCAGGGAGGTTCTACTGCAATTGTACAGGGTCTTGGTGAGACCACACCTGGAGTATTGCGTACAGTTTTGGTCTCCAAATCTGAGGAAGGACATTATAGCCATAGAGGGAGTACAGAGAAGGTTCACCAGACTGATTCCTGGGATGTCAGGACTTTCATATGAAGAAAGACTGGATAGACTCGGCTTGTACTCGCTAGAATTTAGGAGATTGAGGGGGGATCTTATAGAAACTTACAAAATTCTTATGAGGTTGGACAGGCTAGATGCAGGAAGATTGTTCCCGATGTTGGGGAAGTCCAGAACAAGGGGCCACACAGTTTAAGGATAAGGGGAAAATCTTTTAGGACCGAGATGAGGAAAACATTTTTCGGATAAGGGGGAAATCCTTTAGGACCGAGATGAGAAGAAACTTTTTCACACAGAGAGTGGTGAATCACTGGAACTCTCTGCCACAGAGGGTAGTTGAGGCCACAGTTCATTGGCTATATTTAAGAGGGAGTTAGATGTGGCCCTTGTGGCTAAAGGGATCAGGGGGTATGGAGAGAAGGCAGGTACGGGATACTGAGTTGGATGATCAGCCATGATCATATTGAATGGCGAATGGTGCAGGCTCGAAGGGCCGAATGGCCTCTACTCCTGCACCTATTGTCTATGTTTCTATGTATCTATACGCACAGTGTAACTGTCGGCTAATTCTGCCGTGTTCAGAGACCTGGTGAGCAGTTTTCTGCCACCATCTCTCCGCGATATCCCTGTAAATGAATTCCTTCCACAAAAAGGGACATTTATTTCATTGGAATACGACTTGGCTCCAGCGGGTTGACGGGCAAAAGTCCTTGTTTTACCGCAGCTGGAGTCGTGCGGAGAGCGAGGTCCCACCGTTCGGAGTTGAGGGGGAACGGTCAGGTAATGGGATGGGAAGTTAAAATGGTTGGGCAACCGGGAGATCCAGCAGGCCTTGGCGGACCGAGAGCGCAAGAGTGGGGTGGAATGCACGCCTAGTCTAGACACAAGGAACTGCAGATGCTGGTTCACAAAAAGAGACACAACCTCCTGGAGTAACTTGCACCTCTGGAGACCATGGACAGGCAACATTCTAGCTCAGGACCCTTCTTCAGACTGCTTGGTGGGGGGGGGGTGGAGAAAGTTAGAAAGGAGAGGTCTTAGATTCCCTTCCCTCTACATAGAAACATAGACAATAGGTACAGGAGTAGAGGCTATACGGCCCTTCGAGCCTGCACCATTTGCCATTCAATATGATCATGGCTGATCATCCAACTCAGTATCCTGTACCTGCCTTCTCTCCATACCCCCTGATCCTTTTAGCCACAAGGGCCACATCTAACTCCCTCTTAAAGATCTTCCAACTCAGTATCCTGTACCTGCCTTCTCTCCATACCCCCTGATCCCTTTAGCCACAAGGGCCACATCTAACTCCCTCTTAAAGATCTTCCAACTCAATATCCTGTACCTGCCTTCTCTCCATACCTCCTGATCCCTTTAGCCACAAGGGCCACATCTAACTCCCTCTTAAAGATCTTCCAACTCAGTATCCTGTACCTGCCTTCTCTCCATACCCCCTGATCCCTTTAGCCACAAGGGCCACATCTAACTCCCTCTTAAAGATGGCTGATCATTCAACTCAGTATCCTGTACCTGCCTTCTCTCCATACCCCCTGATCCCTTTAGCCACAAGGGCCACATCTAACTCCCTCTTAAATCCAGCCAATGAACTGTGGCCTCAACTACCTTCTGTGGCAGAGAATTCCATAGATTCACCACTCTCTGTGTGGGAAAAAAAATGTTTTCCTCATCTCGGTCCTAAAAGATTTCCCCCTTATCCTTAAACTGTGACCCCTTGTTCTGGACTGTGACCCCCTTGTTTTGGAACTGTGATCCCTTGTTCTGGAACTGTGTGAAAAATGTTTTCCTCATCTCGGTCCTAAAAGACTTCCCCCTAATCCTTAAACTGTGTGGCCCCTTGTTCTGGACTTCCCCAACATCGGGAACAATCTTCCTGCATCTAGCCTGTCCAACCTCTTAAGGATTTTGTAAGTTTCTATAAGATCCCCCCTCAATCTTCTAAATTCTAGCGAGTACAAGCCGAGTCTATCCAGTCTTTCTTCATATGAAAGTCCTGACATCCCAGGAATCAGTCTGGTGAACCTTCTCTGTACTCCCTCTGTGGTCTTAGATTCCCTTGCCTCTACAGATGTGGCCTGACCCACTGAGTTCCTCCATCGCTTTGAAGGGAATGGGCAGACGACGTTTTGAGTCAGGGCCCTTCTTCAGACTGTTCAAAAGGGAACTGCAGATGCTGGAATATCGAAGGTACACAAAATTGCTGGGGAAACTCAGCGGGTGCAGCAGCATCTATGGAGCGAAGGAAATAGGCGACGTTTCGGGCCGAAACCCTTCTTCAGACTGATGGGAGAGGGTGGGGGGAGGAAGCTGGAGAAGAGAGATGGGGGCTGGACAAAGCCGAGCAAGTGATAGGTGGATACAGAATGCTGGAGTAACTCAGCGGGACAGGCAGCATCTGCAGAGAGAAGGAATGGGTGACGTTTCAGATTAAGAAAATAAGGAGATAAATTGGTGTGAGATAAGGAGAGAGAAATGTATATGTGCAGCTTTAATTGCGTACAGTTTTGGTCTCCAAATCTGAGGAAAGACATTCTTGCCGTAGAGGGAGTACAGAGAAGGTTCACCAGACTGATTCCTGGGATGTCAGGACTTTCATATGAAGAAAGACTGGATAGACTCGGCTTGTACTCGCTAGAATTTAGAAGATTGAGGGGGATCTTATAGAAACGTACACAATTCTTAGGGGGTTGGGCAGGCTAGATGCAGGAAGATTATTCCCGATGTTGGGGAAGTCCAGGACAAGGGGCCACACAGTTTGAGGATAGAGGGGAAATCCTTTTTTCACACAGAGAGTGGTGAATCTGTGGAACTCTCTGCCACAGAAGGTAGTTGAGGCCACAGTTCATTGGCTATATTTAAGAGGGAGTTAGATGTGGCCCTTGTGGCTAAAGGGATCAGGGGGTATGGGGAGAAGGCAGGTACAGGATACTGAGTTGGATGATCAGCCATGATCATATTGAATGGTGTAGTGGTGGTCGCCGGTGTGGGTGCAGTGCGCTGGTGCACCACCAGGCTGTCACAGCGGGTGAAGCCCTTGCCGGAGTGGCTGCAGGTGAAGGGCCGCTCACTGCTGTGCACCCGCCGGTGCTCCCGCAGCCTGGACAACCGGGCAAAGCTCTTGCCGCAGGTGGAGCAGCCGTAGGGCCTCACGCCCGTGTGCACCTGCTGGTGGGTCTTCAGGACCTGTGCCTTCTTGAAGTCCTAGGTGCAATCGGAGCAGCCGAAGTGCCTGGGGACTGTCACCGGCGTGCACCCGCTGGTGCTTCAGCAGCTGGGTGGAGCAGGTGAAGCCCTTGCCGCACTGGGCGCAGGTGTAGGGACGCTCGCCGGTGTGGGTGCGCTGGTGCACCAGCAGGTTGTGGGTCTTGGTGAAGCCCTTGCCGCATTCGCTGCAGGTGTAGGGCCGCTCCCCGGTGTGCATGCGCCCGTGCACCTTCAGCTCCGGCGACGACTTGAAGCCCTTGCCGCACTGGGCGCAGGTGTAGGGGCGCTCGCCGGTGTGGGTGCGCTGGTGCACCTGGAGGTTGTTGGACTTGATGAAACCCTTGCCGCATTCGCCGCAGGTGTAGGGCCGTTCCCCCGTGTGCACCCGCCGGTGCACCTTCAGGTTCGTGGACGACTTGAAGCCTTGGCCGCAGTCGGAGCAGGTGAAGGGGCGTTCTCCCGTGTGTACCCGCTGGTGCACCCGCAGCCCCGACAACGAGGTAAAGATCTTGCCGCATGTGGAGCAGCCATAGGGCTTCCCGCCCGTGGGCACCCGCCCGTGGATCTTCAGGTCCTGCACCTTCTTGACATCCTTGCTGCTGTTGGTAGGAATGTTACAAAATGTTGAGATTTTTAAAATCAAGTCTGTAATTTATCCCATCAGGTAAAGCATGAAAAGCTGTTTAATTTGACACCTAATTCACTTTCATATCTTCAGTATTAAAAAAGTTATGGCCATTTTCATACTCGGGAAATTAGCACCTTGTTCCCTATTGCTTTTCCATTGACTATACACAAAAGCTGTGATCGAGGACAGTCAAAAGCCCATAACTTTCTTAAAAATTAGGAGAACTGAAAGAAATTTTCAGTTATTATAGATTGAAACATTCTGAAACAAATATGAAACAATCTTACTTAGATGACTTGAAATTAAAGCATATAATTAGTTAGCTACCTAATTGTAGCTAATTACAAAATTCAATTATGATCATGGCTGATCATCCAACTCAGTATCCTGTACCTGCCTTCTCTCCATACCCTCTGATCCCCTTAGCCACAAGGGCCACATCTAACTCCCTCTTAAATATAGCCAATGAACTGGCCTCGACTACCCTCTGTGGCAGAGAGTTCCACAGATTCACCGCTCTCTGTGTGAAAAAAGTTCTTCTTATCTCGGTTTTAAAGGATTTCCCCCTTATCCTTAAGCTGTGACCCCTTGTCCTGGACTTCCCCAACATCGGGAGCAATCTTCCTGCATCTAGCCTGTCCAACCCCTTAAGAATTTTGTAAGTTTCTATAAGATCCCCTCTCAATCTCCTAAATTCTAGAGAGTATAAACCAAGTCTATCCAGTCTTTCTTCATGACAGTCCTGACATCCCAGGAATCAGTCTGGTGAACCTTCTCTGTACTCCCTCTATGGCAATAATGTCCTTCCTCAGATTTGGAGACCAAAACTGTACGCAATACTCCAGGTGTGGTCTCACCAAGACCCTGTACAACTGCAGTAGAACCTCCCTGCTCCTATACTCAAATCCTTTTGCTATGAAAGCTAACATACCATTCGCTTTCTTCACTGCCTGCTGCACCTGCATGCCCGCTTTCAATGACTGGTGTACCATGACACCCAGGTCTCGCTGCATCTCCCCTTTTCCTAGTCGGCCACCATTTAGATAATAGTCTGCTTTCCTGTTTTTGCCACCAAAATGGATAACCTCACATTTATCCACATTATACTGCATCTGCCAAACATTTGCCCACTCACCCAGCCTATCCAAGTCACCTTGCAGTCTCCTAGCATCCTCCTCACAGCTAACACTGCCCCCCAGCTTAGTGTCATCCGCAAACTTGGAGATGTTGCATTCAATTCCCTCATCCAGATCATTAATATATATTGTAAATAGCTGGGGTCCCAGCACTGAGCCTTGCGGTACCCCACTAGTCACTGCCTGCCATTGTGAAAAGGACCCGTTTACTCCTACTCTTTGCTTCCTGTTTGCCAGCCAGTTCTCTATCCACATCAATACTGAACCCCCAATGCCGTGTGCTTTAAGTAACATCTATCCATTTCTTAAGAAAAGGTTAACATTTTTAAATAGCCTAAGTGTCCAAATAACATTCACACAAGATAACATCTATCTATCTATATTTAAAACTCTGTGTGTGTTTCTAAATGTGTGTGTGTGTGTGTGGCTGTGTGTGTTTCTGCCTGTCTTGTGGGTGCCAGCCTTTGATTCGTTGCTACGCCAACACCACACGCAGAAACGCCGAGATTTTTTTACCATTTCGGTAGAGATTTCACTTTTCATTCCAAGTATCCACTTCTGATTAAATTTCGTCGTGTTTATGTACACATTTTTAATAAAATCCTTCTCCCCCCCCCCCCCCCCCCCACTCACTCATTTTGTCGCCTCCTGCTGGCCAGCGACCATAACAGCTGCTGGCGCCCGCCTCTCGCCTCAAAGACCCCATTTAAAAACAGCCGAAAGAAGCCGCCCCACGACCGCCAGCTGTCTCCCCCCTCTCTCTGTCTCTGCCCTCTCTGTCTCTCCCTCTCCCTCTCCGGAGACTGCCGCCGCGGGCAAAGCCCGGTTCGACGACCGCCCGCCCGCCGCCTCGCTCAGCATCCTCAGGTCTATCCCCACCCGTGGCCCCCCTCCAGTCCATGCCTGGTGGGGAGTCTGCTGCCTGGCCTCGAGCAGAGCCTGGAGCTGGAGAGAGCGACTGCTCCAACCCCCCCCCCCCCCTTCACCTCTCTCCCCCATCCTCTCCTTCCTCTTGCCCTCTCCCCGCAGATAGAGCAGCTCCCCCTCCCCCTCAACTCCACGTTGGGAGTACAGACCCAACGGGTCTGCACTTGGTCTAGTAATTTTTAAATCTCATTGTCATGGATTTATAGGCCAAAAGGAAGGAATTTAATGTTTAATACCTGTAAATTAATGGCCATTTAAATCAGCTTGCGAGTGGGTTTTGTTGGAACGCGATCAATTGGAACGTTGCAGTTGCGGAGCTTTAGTCCCCATATCGGCGGCAAAAACACTGCCGGTTCGCACGGGGAAAAAAATCACCGTTTCGCAACTTAATATGTGAATTAAATGCATCTTAAGAAACACTTTTATACATAAAAATAAACTACTTTCTTTTACCTGTCCCCTACGTAAAATCCGTCGGCGTTGACGGCTTCAGAAGCTGATTTTAAAATCACTCCAGCGATTAACTTGTCGGGCGAATTTAAAAAAAAATACACAGAACGGCCATCGGAACATAGAAACATAGAAAATAGGTGCAGGAGTAGAGGCCATTCGGCCCTTCGAGCCAGCACCACCATTCAATATGATCATGGCTGATCATCCAACTAATTATCCTGTACCTGCCTTCTCTCCATACCCCCTGATCCCTTTAGCCACAAGGGCACATCTAACTCCCTCTTAAATATAGCCAATGAACTGTGGCCTCAACTACCTTCTGTGGCAGAGAATTCCACAGATTCACCACTCTCTGTGTGTGAAAAAAATATA
The DNA here is from genome assembly GCF_010909765.2 of Amblyraja radiata. Classification (NCBI taxonomy): domain Eukaryota; kingdom Metazoa; phylum Chordata; class Chondrichthyes; order Rajiformes; family Rajidae; genus Amblyraja; species Amblyraja radiata. The sequence goes on along the minus strand of NW_022630148.1, from coordinate 793,025 downwards.
TTTTTCTCATCTCGGTCCTAAAAGATTTCCCCCTTATCCTTAAACTGTGTGTGTGGCCCCTTGTTCTGGACTTCCCCAACATCGGGAACAATCTTCCTGCATCTAGCCTGTCCAACCCCTTAAGAATTTTGTACGTTTCTGTAAGACGTTTCTATAGGAACGATTCTTCAGCAAAAGCTTGTACTCCAACAAAATATAATCCAGGACCAGGTCGGAGAAAACCGCGTTTTAACCCCGCCCCCCCACCCCCCTCAAACGCGCCAAAATCGCGCACACGGCCAGTGGCAGAATTGCAGTGCCGCTGAAGGTAAGTATTGTAACATACCTACTGTTGGAGCAGCCGAAGTGCCCGGGGACGGGACGATCACCGGCGTGCACCCGCTGGTGGTACAGCAGCTGGGTGGAGCATGTGAAGCCCTTGCCGCACTGGGCGCAGGTGAAGGGGCGCTCGCCGGTGTGGGTGCGCTGGTGCACCTGCAGGTTGTGGGACTTGGTGAAGCCCTTGCCGCAGTCGCCGCAGGTGTAGGGCCGTTCCCCTGTGTGCACGCGCCGGTGCACGTTCAGTTCCGGCGACGACTTGAAGCCCTTGCCGCACAGGGCGCAGGTGTAGGGGCGCTCGCCGGTGTGGGTGCGCTGGTGCACCAGCAGGTTGCTGGACTTGGTGAAGCCCTTGCCGCAGTCGCTGCAGGGGTAGGGGCGCTCCCCGGTGTGCACCCGCCTGTGCACCTTCAGGTTCGTGGACGACTTGAAGCCCTTGCCGCAGTCGGAGCAGGTGAAGGGGCGTTCTCCCGTGTGCACCCGCCTGTGGCTCGCCAGCTGGCTCAGGTGCAGCCAGGCCTTGCCACACACGTCGCACTCATAACGCTTCTCCTTGTTGCGCCCTGCCATGTGGCCCTCCATCGAAGCTCAGCCCGCACACCGAACAGTTAATAGAGGGGGGGAAGGGGGCTTACCAGCACCCTGGCCACCCGCAATGGCCCCGTCTCTCCTTGCACGCCAACGGCTCCTAAACCCTGCAGGAGGGGAAGATGGAGAGTCAACAACCATATAACAATTACAGCACGGAAACAGGCCATCTCGACCCTTCTAGTCCGTGCCGAACACATAATCTCCCCTAGTCCCATATACCTGCGCTCAGACCATAACCCTCCATTCCTTTCCCATCCATATAACTATCCAATTTATTTTTAAATGATAAAAACGAACCTGCCTCCACCACCTTCACTGGAAGGTCATTCCACACAGCTACCACTCTCTGAGTAAAGATGTTCCCCCTCATGTTACCCCTAAACTTCAGTCCCTTAATTCTCAAGTCATGTCCCCTTGTTTGAATCTTCCCTACTCTCAGTGGGAAAAGCTTTTCCACGTCAACTCTGTCTATCCCTCTCATCATTTTAAAAACCTCTATCAAGTCCCCCCTTAACCTTCTGCGCTCCAAAGAATAAAGCCCTAACTTGTTCAACCTTTCTCTGTAACTTAGTTGCTGAAACCCAGGCAACATTCTAGTAAATCTCCTCTGTACTCTCTCTATTTTGTTGACATCCTTCCTATAATTAGGCGACCAAAATTGTACCCCATACTCCAGAATTGGCCTCACCAATGCCTTGTACAATTTTAACATTACATCCCAACTTCTATACTCAATGCTCTGATTTATAAAGGCCAGCACACCAAAAGCTTTCTTTACCACCCGAACTACATGAGATTCCACTTTCAGGGAACTGTGCACAGTTATTCCCAGATCCCTCTGTTCACCTGCATTCTTCAATTCCCTACCATTCCTACCTGTTAAAAACCGCCAAAATGTGCATTTTTGTGCTGAAAGAAAATTGTGGAAGTCGGGGTAAGTGTGAGAGACATGGATCCAACTTCAGAATTCCAAACGTGAAGCGAAATTGGGGTAAAGAGAAGCGAGAGCTGAAGGGACAACAGCAGCTAAAGTGCTTGGTAAACATTGGCCGTGTAGATATCGGAATTGAATATATTGGGAATTATCGTGTTTGCTCACTGCATTTCATCAACAGCAAGGCATTATTTGTGTTTTTTCTTGATTCCTTTGGTATCTAAAAAGTCTCAGAAGTGATAAATCTGGCTGTAAGTTTTGCTTCAGATGCGTTTTCATTTTGTATGTAAAAACCCACTTGAGAACCGCGGGCGATTTAAACCATTTACAGCCAGATTTATCACTTCTGAAACTTTTTAGATGCCAAAGGAATCAAGAAAAAACACAAATAATAATAATAATAATAATGGATGGGATTTATATAGCGCCTTTCTAATACTCAAGGCGCTTTACATCGCATTATTCATTCACTCCTCAGTCACACTCGGTGGTGGTAAGCTACTTCTGTAGCCACAGCTGCCCTGGGGCAGACTGACGGAAGCGTGGCTGCCAATCTGCGCCTACGGCCCCTCCGACCACCACCAATCACTCACACACATTCACACACAGGCAAAGGTGGGTGAAGTGCCTTGCCCAAGGACACAACGACAGTATGCACTCCAAGCGGGATTCGAACCGGCCACCTTCCGGTTGCCAGCCGAACACAGGCTAGATGCAGGAAGATAGTTCCCGATGTTGGGGAAGTCCAGAACAAGGGGCCACACACAGTTTAAGGATAAGAGGGAAGTATTTCAGGACCGAGATGAGAAAATCATTTTTTACACAGAGAGTGGTGAATCTGTGGAATTCTCTGCCACAGAAGGTAGTTGAGGCCACAGTTCATTGGCTGGATTTAAGAGGGAGTTAGATGTGGCCCTTGTGGCTAAAGGGATCAGGGGGTATGGAGAGAAGGCAGGTACAGGATACTGAGTTGGAAGATCTTTAAGAGGGAGTTAGATGTGGCTAAAGGGATCAGGGGGTATGGAGAGAAGGCAGGTACAGGATACTCAGTTGGAAGATCTTTAAGAGGGAGTTAGATGTGGCTCTTGTGGCTAAAGGGATCAGGGGGTATGGAGAGAAGGCAGGTACAGTATGCACTCCAAGCGGGATTCGAACCGGCCACCTTCCGGTCGCCAGCCGAACACTTAGCCCATTGTGCCATCTGTCGTCCCAATGCCTTACTGTTGATGAAATGCAGTGAGCAAACGGCCAATGGTCGCCAAGCACTCTGGCTGTTGTTGTCCCTTCAGCTCTCGCTTCTATCTACCGTCATTTCTCCTCACTTTTGGAATTGTGAAGTAGGCTAAATGTCTCCTCACGCTTATCCCGATTTCCATCATTATTTACAGCGCAAAAATGGACAATTTCGGCGGTGGGGTTTTAACGGGCCCGCTACACTGGAAACAATGGTCAGTGCCTACCTGCAGTTCATCGCGTGTACTCCACTTGGAGTAGGGTAGCAACAGTACGGGGTCATGGGTCGTGACCCGACTGCCGTGAAACCTCCCTATACAATAGAATTGCTCAGATGGTAACATTTGTGTGAGGAACTTATGTTAAGTTGCAAGAGAAGGACTTGGGGGTTTTCAGAAATACATGTCTCCACAAAGAGACAATGTGCAAAGAATACATTTTTATTTAATTCAATTGAATTTTCATTTTGTCATAGTCCCCTTCTATATATTTTTCTTTTAGCATAATGATTTTTTCCCCCAAGAATAAACAATAAAATAGCATAGCTCCAACATAGAAACATAGGCAATAGGTGCAGGAGTAGAGGCCATTCGGCCCTTCGAGCCTGCACCATTCGCCATTCAATATGATCATGGCTGATCATCCAACTCAGAACCTACGCTGGGCTCCCTCAATAGCAAAAATGTCCTTCCTCAAATTAGGGGACCAAAACTGCACACAATATTCCAGGTGTGGTCGCACCAGGGCCCTGTACAACTGCAGAAGGACCTCTTTGCTCCTATACTCGACTCCTCTTGTTATAGAAACATAGAAGCATAGACAATAGGTGCAGGAGTAGAGGCCATTCGGCCCTTCGAGCCTGCACCATTCGCCATTCAATATGATCATGGCTGATCATCCAACTCAGTATCCCATCCCTGCCTTCTCTCCATACCCCCTGATCCCTTTAGCCACAAGGGCCACATCTAACTCCCTCTTAAAGATCTTCCAACTCAGTATCCTGTACCTGCCTTCTCTCCATACCCCCTGATCCCTTTAGCTACAAGGGCCACATCTAACTCCCTCTTAAAGATCTTCCAACTCAGTATCCTGTACCTGCCTTCTCTCCATACCCCCTGATCCCTTTAGCTACAAGGGCCACATCTAACTCCCTCTTAAAGATCTTCCAACTCAGTATCCTGTACCTGCCTTCTCTCCATACCCCCTGATCCTTTTAGCCACAAGGGCCACATCTAACTCCCTCTTAAAGATCTTCCAACTCAGTATCCTGTACCTGCCTTCTATCCATACCCCCTGATCCCCTTTAGCACAGGCCATCTAACTCCCTCTTAAAGATCTTCCAACTCAGTATCCTGTACCTGCCTTCTCTCCATACCCCCTGATCCCTTTAGCTACAAGGGCCACATCTAACTCCCTCTTAAAGATCTTCCAACTCAGTATCCTGTACCTGCCTTCTCTCCATATTTCCTGATCCTTTTAGCCACAAGGGCCACATCTAACTCCCTCTTAAAGATCTTCCAACTCAGTATCCTGTACCTGCCTTCTCTCCATACCCCCTGATCCCTTTAGCCACAAGAGCCACATCTAACTCCCTCTTAAAGATCTTCCAACTCAGTATCCTGTACCTGCCTTCTATCCATACCCCCTGATCCCTTTAGCCACAAGGGCCACATCTAACTCCCTCTTAAATCCAGCCAATGAACTGTGGCCTCAACTACCTTCTGTGACAGAGAATTCCACAGATTCACCAATCTCTGTGTAAAAAATGATTTTCTCATCTCGGTCCTAAAATACTTCCCTCTTATCCTTAAACTGTGTGTGTGGCCCCTTGTTCTGGACTTCCCCAACATCGGGAACAATCTTCCTGCATCTAGCCTGTGTTCGGCTGGCAACCGGAAGGTAGCCGGTTCGAATCCCGCTTGGAGTGCATACTGTCGTTGTGTCCTTGGGCAAGACACTTCACCCACCTTTGCCTGTGTGTGAATGTGTGTGAGTGATTGGTGGTGGTCGGAGGGGCCGTAGGCGCAGATTGGCAGCCACGCTTCCGTCAGTCTGCCCCAGGGCAGCTGTGGCTACAGAAGTAGCTTACCACCACCGAGTGTGACTGAGGAGTGAATGAATAATGCGATGTAAAGCGCCTTGAGTATTAGAAAGGCGCTATATAAATCCCATCCATTATTATTATTACATTAGCCTCATGCACTTCGGATTTTTGTCATAAGTTAGCCATTTAGCTCATACCTGTGGCCTTAGTTTAATAAAGTTTGCAATAATGATTTTATAATTTGTATTTAACACTATTGAATTTTACTTTTTGTTTTTTTTGTTTTTGTTTATTTTATTAGAAGTTAATACAATACAAAACAATACAGTGGCACCTAATTTTAGGTGCCAACTATGTCATACCGTTATCCATTCCATGTACAACCTCTAGCCTTTTTTTTGGCCTTCCATCACAGCAATGTGATGGATGTTTATGTAAATTATGTTGTGTCTTGGGTCTATTTGTTTGTAATGTATGGCTGCAGAAACAACATTTCGTTTGGACCTCAAGGGGTCCAAATGACAATAAATTGAATTGTATTGTATTGTATTGTATTGTTGTTTTATGTTATGAGAAGGAAGTAAGCAAGACAAGAAAAAGAAAACAATAGAAAGGGGAAAAGAGTGGAAAAATAGATGGTAGAGAGTAGAAAAATGTGAAGTGTGTATATAAAAAATAAAAATGAAAAAAGAAAAGGTGGAAAGTAGAAATAGAAGAGAAGGCCCCTAAAAAGAAAAATTTTCAAATCTATATTCGGAGATGTAGATCTATCCACGTCATGAACTGAAATCAGCAATCCTTATGGTACCGCTGCATCACATGATTCCAAAAAGTCCTTAAGAATTGGTCATATTTATCTATTAGTCGGAGTCTCATTTCTTCAAGGCGTGCTATGTCCATCATATTCCTAATCCACATTTTAACAGTTGGTATGGTTGTATTTTTCCAAAATTTAAGTATCAATTTCTTTCCAATTATTAACCCATAATTAAAAAAAACATTTTGGTCTTTATTTAAATTGGTATCTTCTCCTATTATTCCAAATATAATCCATTCCATTTTGGGTTCTATTCTTGACTTGAAGAGCTTTGTAAATATATCAAATATATCACTCCAAAATTTATTCAACTTTGTACATTTACTTTTGTTATAGCCCTTCTATATATTTAATTTATTTTACCATAATAGATTTTTTTGTCCCCAAGAATAAACAATGATATAGCATAGCTACAGCCATTAGGCTCAAAACTTTAAGGACATGGGTTTAAAAGGCATCCTGATGATTCATGTAGTTCTTATGAAATGCCATCTTATGCAGCAGATTTAGAATTATTATACCAATGGGTCGGGGTCGGATGTTTTGGGTCGGACTCCACAACCTTGTTTATTCCGTTCCCCTGTGTGTTTATAACATTATTGACCTCAGTTTTACCCACAGACCGGGTTTATTCCCCCAGACGTGTAGTATATTTGGTGATTTATTTGATGATGAGGATATTTATAGGCAACGACGCATGCTGTATGTACAGGCGAATATTCTCTTGCGTAAATTTGGTGCGTGTGCAGATGTGGTGAAGATGTCGCAATTTAGAGCATACTGCACACCACTCTACACTGCGCACCTGTGGTCGAACTGTGGAAAGATAAGTTTGCAGAGGCTAAAGGTGGCATATAACGATGCCATGAGAATACTGCTAAGGAAACCTAGATGGTGTAGTGCCAGTAATATGTTTGTGGCTGCAGGAGTCAGTACTTTAGAAGCTATCCTAGGAAATCACATGTATAAATTCATTTGCAGGATAACCATATAAATAACCATATAACAATTACAGCACGGAAACAGGCCATCTCGGCCCTACAAGTCCGTGCCGAACAACTTTTTCCCCTTAGTCCCACCTGCCTGCACTCATACCATAACCCTCCATACCCTTCTCATCCATATGCCTATCCAATTTATTTTTAAATGATACCAACGAACCTGCCGCCACCACTTCCACTGGAAGCTCATTCCACACAGCTACCACTCTCTGAGTAAAGAAGTTACCCCTAAACTTCTGTCCCTTAATTCTGAAGTCATGTCCTTTTGTTTGAATCTTCCCTATTCTCAAAGGGAAAAGCTTGATCACATCAACTCTGTCTATCCCTCTCATCATTTTAAAGACCTCTATCAAGTCCCCCCTTAACCTTCTGCGCTCCAGAGAATAAAGACCTAACTTATTCAACCTATCTCTGTAACTTAGTTGTTGAAACCCAGGCAACATTCTAGTAAATCTCCTCTGTACTCTCTCTATTTTGTTGACATCCTTCCTATAATTGGGCGACCAAAATTGTACACCATACTCCAGATTTGGTCTCACCAATGCCTTGTACAATTTTAACATTACATCCCAGCTTCTATACTCAATGCTCTGATTTATGACTCTAAAAATGTAATTATTGTGGCCTTGTCAAACATAAGGGTTAGCACTACACGCTACGAATCCCAGTTGTGGAGACACTGGTATCGTTGTCTCGTTGTAGGACATTGACCATTCTGTTAATCTGATATACTAAGATTTCTATATGTACTTTATGATATTTTTTAATATGCAATGCATTTTTATGTAATGTTGTCCCTTATCTGGACCTCGAGTCCGTGATAAAGTTTACTATTATTATTCATAACATTATTGACCTCAGTTTTCCCCACACACCGGGTTTATTTCACTCCCCTGAGGGTTTATAACATTATTTATCTCAGGGGAGAGATAATAATAATAATAATAATGGATGGGATTTATATAGCGCCTTTCTAATACTCAAGGCGCTTTACATCGCATTATTCATTCACTCCTCAGTCACACTCGGTGGTGGTAAGCTACTTCTGTAGCCACAGCTGCCCTGGGGCAGACTGACGGAAGCGTGGCTGCCAATCTGCGCCTACGGCCCCTCCGACCACCACCAATCACTCACACACATTCACACACAGGCAAAGGTGGGTGAAGTGTCTTGCCCAAGGACCCAACGACAGTATGCACTCCAAGCGGGATTCGAACCGGTTACCTTCCAATTGCCAGCCGAACACTTAGCCCATTGTGCCATCTGTCGTCCCAAGATAAGACTTTGCCTTCCACCACAGTGAGGAGATTCAAGTTCAAGTGAGTTTATTGTCATGTGTCCCTGTATAGGACAATGAAATTCTTGCTTTGCTTCAGCACACAGAACATTGTCGGCATTTACTACAAAACAGATAAGTGTGTCCATATACCATGATATAAATATATATACACACATGAATAAATAAACTGATCAAGTGCAAATAACAGATAATGGGTTATTAATAATCAGAGTTTTGTCCGAGCCAGGTTTAATAGCCTGATGGCTGTGGGGAAGTAGCTATTCCTGAACCTGGACGTTGCAGTCTTCAGGCTCCTGTACCTTCTACCTGAAGGTAGCGGGGAGATGAGTGTGTGGGCAAGATGGTGTGGGTCCTTGATGATACTGCCTGCCATCACAACATTCACTGTGATGGATGTTTGTGTAAATTGTGATGTGTGTTTTGGTTCTTTTCTTGCTGTACGACTGCAGAAACGAAATTTCGTTTGAACTTCAATGCGGTTCAAATGACAACAAATCAATTGTTTTGTATTGTTTTACCCCCAGACCGGGTTTATTTCACTCCCCTGTGTGTTTATACCATTATTGACCTCAGTTTTCCCCACAGACCAGGTTTATTTACCCCGTAACACTGCTCTCTCTCCCCATCCCCGCACTCGCAACAAGGGCAGAGTCCCTCTGGTCCTCACCTTTCACCCCACTAGCCGCCAAATACAACACACAATCCTCCGCCATTTCCGCCACCTCCAACGTGACCCCACCACTCGCCACATCTTCCCATCTCCCCCCATGTCTGCCTTCCGCAAAGACCGCTCCCTCCGCAACTCCCTCGTCAATTCTTCCCTTCCCTCCCGCACCACCCCCTCCCCGGGCACTTTCCGTTGCAACCGCAAGAAATGCAACACCTGTCCCTTCACCTCCCCCCTCGACTCCATTCAAGGACCCAAGCAGTCGTTCCAGGTGCGACAAAGGTTCACCTGTATCTCCTCCAACCTCATCTACTGCATCCGCTGCTCTAGATGTCAGCTGATTTACATCGGGGAGACTAAGCGTAGGTTGGGCGATCGTTTCGCCGAACACCTCCGCTCAGTCCGCAATAACCTACCTGAACTCCCGGTGGCTCAGCACTTCAACTCCCCCTCCCATTCCCAATCCGACCTCTCTGTCCTGGGTCTCCTCCATTGCCAGAGTGAGCAATAGCGGAAATTGGAGGAACAGCACCTCATATTCCGTCTGGGGACCTTGCGTCCGGATGGCATTAACATTGAATTCTCCCAATTTTGCTAGCCCTTGCGGTCTCCTCCCCTTCCTTAACCCTCTAGCTGTCTCCTCCCACCCTCCCATCCGCCCGCCCTCGGGCTCCTCCCCCTCCTCCCCTTTTCCTTCTTTCTCCCCCCCACCCCCCATCAGTCTGAAGAAGGGTTTCGGCCCGAAACGTCGCCTATTTCCTTCGCTCCATAGATGCTGCTGCACCCGCTGAGTTTCCCCAGCAATTTTGTGTACCTTTTTTATTTCACTCCCCTGTGGGTTTATAACATTATTTATCTCAGGGGAGAGATAAGACTTTGCCTTCCATCACAGTGAGGAGGAGATTCACTGTGATGGATGTTTGTCCCAGATTTACCGGGTTTATTTCACTCCCCTGTGGGTTTATAACATTATTGACCTCAGCTCTCTCTCCCTCCACCAGATTACGCGGGTTTATTCCCCCAGACGTGTAGGTGATGTATTTGGTGATTTATTGGTGATTTACAGAGAGGGGGGTTGGGAGCCAGAGAGAGGGAGATGTTTACAAGATGTTTTATCTCAGGACGCTGCTCCAGACGGTGAGTTGATATAATTGAGGCCAGTTTTGCCCCCAGACGTGTAGTTTATGTGGAGATTGACCTCGGCTCTCTCTCTCTCTCCCCCACATTTACCGGGTTTATTCCGCTTATTCCACACCTGCTGCTGATTTATTGATTTACAAGGTTATTGACCTGAGTGAATAAGAGGGGGAGGTTTAGAAGGAGTTTGAGCCCAGTTTTCCCCACACACGTGTAGTTTATGTGGTGATTGACATATCTCTCTCTCTCTCCCCCACAGTGAGGGGGGAGGGGGGGAAGAGCAGGGGGGGTGAGCAGGGGGGGGGGGTGAGGGGGGATCAGGAGGAGCAGGGGGGGTGTGGGGAGCAGGGGGGGTGTGGGGAGCAGGGGGGTGAGGGGGGAAGAGCAGGGGGTTGATGGGGGAGAGGCAGGGGGGGGAGCAGGAGAGGTGAGGGGGAAGAGCAGGGGCAGTGAGAGGGGAGCAGGGGCAGTGAGAGGGGAGCAGGGGGGGGAGGTGAGTGTGAGGGGAGAGAGGGGGATGGAAGGGGGGAGGAGGGGAGAGAAGGTGAGGGAGGCAAGTGGGGAAGGGGTGTGAGAGAAGGGTTAATAGGGATGGTTGATTTATACTAGAACTCTGAAAATTATAACTTAGAAAGAAATAAGGTGTCAGCAGAAGCCAGACTGCTGGTCGAAGAAAGTAACAATATACAGGACAGAGGGAACTTCTAGATAAAGAAGTAACAGATAAAAACTCCAGCAGAAGCCTTTGACGTCAGGAGATGTTCCGAGACGTTTCTGGAAGTTCTCGTGGGAATGTGGGCTTTATGTTATGATTGGACGAAGCTCGATGGGGAGACATGAGGTAGTGACCATAGTGAAGAAAGGTATAAAAAGATAGATACAACCTCCATTTTTGTGTGTCTCTAGAGGATGATAGAGGAGGGACACCCTTTTCTGCGCAGAAATGTAATAAAGGAAAACTTGTTTCTTTGATTTTGTCTCTGAAGAATTTGTGATTGATTTTGAATCTCACAGGGGGATGGGGGGGAGCAGGAGGGGTGAGCAGGGGGGGTGAGCAGGGGGGATGGA